>NC_057796.1:128920201-128935588 GCF_018294505.1 Triticum aestivum
GGCGGCGCGGGTCGACGAGGCGGTGAAGACGGCGAGGCGGCGGGGCACGGTCGCGGTCCGAGGCGCACACGGGCTCGGGCGGCGGCGCGAGGAGATGGGCCGGGAGGGCCCGACTCGGGTTCTCCGGGCCGCGAGCGGTGGATGGCGGCGGCGGGACGCATGTCGCGCCCCGATTGGTCGGGCGCGGCGGCGGGATTCGTCCGGCCGGACCGGACACGTCCGGCTGCGGAGAGAGGAAGGGTTAGGGTTTTGATCTGCGCGAGAAATCCGAGAGGGATCACATATTTATAGTTAGAGGGAGCTAGGAGACTCCAAATGGAGTGCGGTTTTCGCCCACACGATCGTGATCGAACGACCGAGAGCATGGAGGAGACTTAGAGGGGTTATTGGACTGTTTGGAGGTTTTTTTTGCTGCAACACACAAAAGACCTTTGCGGTTACCCGGTTAACCGTTGGAGCATCAAACGACCTCCAAATGGAATGAAACTTGACAGGTGGTCTACCGGTGGTGTACCAAGGCCACTTGACAAACCTCGGTCCATTCCGAGAACGTTTAACACCCGCTCACGAAAAGAAACAAGAGGGGTGCGCCTTGGGTCCAAGCTTGTAAGGACGCTTGCAAACGGGTTCCGTGCCAGGCTCAAGATCGATAATGAACTCAACTGGCCGGTGAGGAGGCATACCCGGAAGCTCTTCTGGAAAGACATCTTGGTACTCACAAACTACTGGAATTTGAGAAATAGCATCCAACTCGCCCTTCCCATTGAGAGAAAATAACTGAATGGTTTCATCACGAGCGGCATATATGATAACATCCTCAGAAGAGTGTGTCAATAGAATTTCCCTGGCAGCACAATCAAGTTGAGCCTTGTGCTTAGAAAGCCAGCCCATCCCGAGAATTAGATCAATATCAGAGTCTCCAAGAACAAAAGGTTTAGACAGAAATTTATAGTTTCCCATCTTGATAGAAACATCCAGAATCATTGTGGTAGCCCTCATAGAAGAGCCCGGAGAAACAACTCCCATGGGTTTTTCCAACATTTCCGAAATGAAATCATGCTTTGCAACAAATGATCTTGACATGAAACAATGCGATGCACAAGTGTCAAAAAGAACTTTTGCAGGAAAGTCGTTAACAGGAAGGTTACCCATTATCACATTAGTAGATTCCTCCGCTTGAGCTGCATTCATCATGTTCACCTTTGCAGACTTGGGATTATGCTTGACCACTGCATTGCTGGAAGATCTCATAGGAGGAGGAGGCGGAAGGCGCCTTCGGTTGAAGCACTTGTTAGCATAGTGACCTTTCTGCTGACACTAGTTGCAAGTCACCTTTGAGAGTGGACGATGATAAGGAGCATTCGACTTTGGAGCTTGATTCTGAGACTTGTTGTGATAGCCAGTGTCGTGGAATTGTCACGGCAGATGTCCTCGGGCTAGGACTTAATCGTAGAGCCATCGCAACTAGGAAGCTTGAAGGCGTTAAGCGGGACAAGAAACACGAGGGTTTATACTGGTTCGGCCCCTTACGGTGAAGGTAAAAGCCTACGTCCAGTTTGAGGTGGTATTCATTAGGGTTTCGATCACCAGGGAGCTTAACTGCTATGCCTGGCTCTCGATGAAATCTCTCTTGTCCCTAAACCTCTGCCGGGTCGTCCCTTTATATAGGGAGGCTGACGCCCAGCAGCTCTCAGAGTCCCGGCCGGCTCATAAGAGTGTCCGGCTCGGACTCTCAACTATTCTTGCCTTACACAACAAGTTCTACCTTGATAATGATTGCAACTACGGGCCTTAAGCCGTATCCGGGTCTTAAGTCCATCTCTGGCCCACCGTCTTTAAGCTTAGCGCCGGGCTTCTGGCAATGACCATATGAGTAACCCGGCCCCTCCTGGTGGGTGACTCTAAGGTCTATATCCTCAACATTAGGCCCCAGATTGATTTGAGCCGGCTCATGTCAATCTTCAATTCCTTCGACAGAAAAAATCTCCGGCTTACCATTTGTGTGAAGGCCATAACCCGGCGTGACGTCATCCTCTGGACTCCGAGTAATCCGCCGTGACATCATCTTCCATTAAGTCCGTTTTTACTCCACCAGATCCGCAACGGATCTTATCTTTACTGCCATCCCAAAAATCGAGGCATTTTGTGGGGAGATAATCATGTCGTGGTCTCCTTGATTCTCGCGCCCACTTATGAGCTCGCCCTTATAAATAGGCCGGCCCGACAGGCCTTCAGCCACTTCTCTCTCCTTCGTCTTCTTCCTCGCGCCACTGCTCCTCTGCCCGAGCTCTACCGCCGCCGCCGCCGCAGGTCTTCTCGTCGTCACCAACTCAGGCCGCTGCATCACCCTGATCTGACCAGAGAAACGCGACGACCTCTGCGACTCACCAGCCATCGTAAGTCCTGCTTGCCCTGTAGAACAGATCTGCCGTAGGGTGCACCCGTGTTCTTCATGTTCTTCGCTGTCGCCCGCAAGTTCTTCAGTAGTTTTCATTTTTACCGCCCTCCTTGATCTTGGACCTGTATAGACCTGCCGCGGTAGCTGTTTGGCACTCATTTTAGATGCAAGCAGATTTCTTTTGACTGCCTAAAGGCTCCATTCAAGCCCAAGAACTTCCCTCGCGTCTGTTTTTAGGTCTAGAAATTTTCTTTTTCAGCTGACCACTTGATCCAAATTATTTACCTCAATGTGTGAAACTTGTTTTCACCACACTTAGTAAAAAACTGCACGCATGGAACCATGGCGGTTTACATTTCCGGCTTAAAACACGCGCCGTAGAACCTTCCGACTTAAAGGAGACCATGCGCCATAGAATTTTCTGGCTCCTCTGTGACAAGGCTGTAGACAACCGAATTACTCTCCATGCCTCGGGCTGCTTAAAAAACCTGATATACTTAGATATATATCATTAGTCCCCAAGTTAAACCGCCACCTTAACTTTGAACTGTAAGTCTCCTCCGGCTCATTATTAAACCAGACATTTTTCCCTGTATCATAGGCTTCCAACAGTCACTATGCCTCCCAAAGCTCCGAAAGCCTCCATCACTTGTAACTGGATGAGGTCCAATGTCACCAATGAGACCTTAGCGGATTTTGTTAAGTCAGGCTATCTGCCCAAGAAAGACATCATGTCTTACCGTGCCCCCGACCCATCAGAGGAGAGACCACAGCCAAGGGACGGGGAGGTGGTCATTTTCGCGGATCACATGAGCCGGGGCTTCGCACCGCCCGGCTCAAAGTTTTTCAGAGATGTTCTGAATTTCTTCGATCTGCGGCCTCAGGACATAGGACCCAACTCAGCGTCCAATATCTGCAACTTCCAAGTGTTCTGCGAGGTTTACCTTGGAGAAGAACCCAGTCTGCTGCTCTTCAGAGAGCTTTTCTATTTAAACCGCCAGAACGAGTGTGCCAACGGGCCGAGTTTGGAGCTAGGCGGCATCTCCATCCAGCGGCGTAGGGACTGCCTTTTCCCTTACGCAGAGCCGCCCAGCCACCCCAAGGACTGGAATCTGACGTGGTTTTACTGCCAAGACACGTCGCCGGCTGATGAGAGTCCGTTGCCCGGCTTTCGCCCCTCGCGTCTGGAGCCGATTCACCCACTGTCAGACAAGCTGACTCAAGCGGAGCGCCAACCTCTCCTCCCCACCATCAACAAGATCAAGGCTCTCCTGGGCAATGGTCTGAACAGAATCGATCTGGTCCGGGTCTGGATCTCGTGGCGGGTGATCCCATTGAGCCGCCGCCCCGGCTTAATGTGTGAGTACACGGGCCGAAAGGATGATCCCCTGAAGATGTTGCAGAGGAGATGACCAAGGCTCTCTTGAACGAGAGCCTGGCAGACTGCGGAAGGACTGGGTTAGCCCCCTTCTGCAAGACCAACCTAGCCCCAGCGATAAGCCGCTGATCTGAACATCTTATCTGTATATAACTTTCACCTGAATCATTTTAAGAAAACCTCATTGTATTTTTCAGGCTGATGATACGTTCTGGCGGGTCAAATATGACCATGAGGCGGCCAAGAAGGCCAGAAAGGCGAAGAAAGCCGCCAAGAAAGCCGCCCCTCGCAAGAAAGGAAATAGGCCTACTGCTTCAGAGCTGATGCAACTAAGCGACAGCTCCGAGTCAGAGGTAACCCCCGAGACTGTAAGTCCTTTGTTGTACTTTGTTGTTTATTTCTGTCCGCCTTATCAATACTTGTTCATCAATAGGACGACACCGGAGCAAGTAACCCGGTGGTTGAAGAGGTAACGACATTTTCCTCCGACTCGGAGCCCTTGCCAAGGCTGAAAATCCGAAGGGTAACCCGGAAAGTAAGCTTTTCACATCCTTTAGCTTATCAAGACCCTCAATTTATTTTGAAGCGACAGGTCCATGAGAGCCGGCGGCACACCCGGACCGACAAAAGCACCGACCTCTCCGCCAGGTTACCTGACGCATCGAGGAAGCGCCGGACCGAGGTGATCTCAAAATTGTACCCTTTTCATCCTTTGGCAGGTGTTACACGTCAACCACTCAACTCTTCTGACTCAAATTATCAGGAAACTTCTCCCTCTTCTGGCGACTCTATGCAGTCAAGCCTACCGACTTTCAAGACCGCGCCCAGGTAATGATAACCATCTCATGTTGCACTTTGTCTTTACCTACACCATTGTGCTTAACCTTTCTGTCTTACCAGTGCCCAGGCCAAACTCACCAAGAGGGCGAAGAAGTCCAAGCCGGTCGATGAGCCGGACTTGCCTGAGCCAGAGGCAGCCGCTCAAGAGCCGCCAGCTGCCTCTGCACCTGAGGCCGCTGCCCCAACCACCAAGGCAACTACAGAAGCTTCTGTTAACCTGGAGGCCTCCAGCTCGGCTCCACCAGCAGATGACCCGGACGTGGTAATCACCCGGATGGAGTTCGTTGAGCCGGGGAGACCTACCGTGCTGGCCAAGTGCTCCGCCAAAGGGGAGCTGCTAGAGTCGCGCCGGGTTAACCTGGACCTCACTGACTACTCCAACTTGAACATTGGAGAGATTGTCTCCGGCTTCGTCAGCCAAGTGCACAAGAGCCGGGACGCAGAGATTGCTATGGTGACCCAGATCCAGCAGAAATCTAAGGTAATATTCTTCTGTCCTCTTACTTACTGCTTAGTTACCTGTACCATGCTAGCCCCCAAGTCGACGACTTATGATTGAGTATGTTGTAGACTTAGGTTCCGGCCTACTCCATTGAACTGGCAATGTGTAGATAGAAACGTTCAATATGCATTAGCCCCCAAGTGCCAAGTGTCTTTGCTTGGAAAACGCTTGGGACTTTAAATTTGTATAGTAACTATTCATGCCATAACCCGAAAATTTATACAGGCTGCTGGCAAGAAGCTTGAGGCTGACCTCGCTGATCTCAAGAACCGGCTGAAGATGCAAGAGATGGAGACCCGGAAGGCAAATGCCAAGTTTGTGTCCAGCATCGCCACGCAAGAGAAGCTGAAGACGGAGTTTGACGCTGAGCGGAAGGCGTGGGCCGAAGAAAAGGCCGCATTGGTGAACCGGGCTGAACAGGCGGAGAAGGCTCTCTCCGAGAAGACCGCCGAGCTCTCCGGCCTAAAGCGCCAAGTGTCCCAGATGGTGGCCGCAATCTTCGGTAAGTCGTCTCACCGGCTTTCATCAAGTTTAGAATTTACATATCTCATAATTCATCCTTGTCGGCGGCTTATCTGAATCTGTTAAACAGGTCCCAGAAGTGCCAACCTCAACCAGAGTGTGGTAACTAAGCTAAAGGCCATGTATACCCTGGTGGAGCAAATCTACACCGGGTCACAGCGTGCCTTGGCTGTGGTGGCCCTATCCAACGAGGTGCCGACTCACCTGGCGGAAGTCCTTCGCCGGCTCGCTGTTCTACCTCAACGGATCCAAGAGCTGCGACGGGCCACTGCAAGAGCCGGAGCGATCGCCGCGCTGAGCCGGGCCAAGGCGTTCTTGCTAGAGTTAGACCCGGCGGAGATCGCCCTCGGCTATCCAAGTCTGAAGGAAGACGGCACCGCCTTTGATCAGAAGGACTTTGCAGCTTGCGTGAAGGCCGTACGCCCGGTGGCCACTCTTATTGGCAACGATACAGATCTGACCAAGTATCAGCCGGGCTACGACGCGGAAAATCAGAGGATCCCTACTCCGCGCTATGAAGCCCTCAACTTAATCCCGCCGGCTCGTCAGCACACTTTCGCCCCGGAGATTGACTCGGCCGGGTTAATTGACGAGGAAGCCCAATTCGAAGCTCTCAGCGGCATCGACTGGAAGTCATCAACTTTCCAGGTCTTGGGATCAGCCGGAGGAGAAGAGAGGAACGAGCCGGAGACTTCAACTCAGCACGTTGTAACTCAGCTGGCGGCTTATCAATCAATGCCTCACCCTTTTGGACTCAATGAGTCTGTGTAATAGAGTAGGACCAATACTTTATCTTTGCCGTGCCATCGTGCACGCCTTGAATGTTAAAGTCTGATGAAGTTGTCTCCTTTATGTTTCTCCGGGTCATAATCAATCCTTTGTTTTCCTTAATCTCAAAATAGTTGCCTTTAACTATCCTGCAGAGAAGGACAAATCGCGAGTCTCGAGGCGGCTTACCGCCCTGAGAATCATAAGTTTTAGATATATAACCCGGAATATGAAAAAAGGACTGGTCTCCAATTATATCCTTAATATAGCCGTAATACATACTTAGCAGCCTGCAAGCATACTTCCGGCTTAGGTAACTCGGGTAATAAGGTTGGTACCTCAATTCCGGTTTACCTGTCTTAATAACACCCATTGTGTCCAACGAACACTGGAAATCAAAGTTTAAGCCGGCCAAGTGAGACCCGGCCGTACACACTTTGAAATGATCAGAAGAAACCTACAATGAAGCAGAAGAACTTAGGGGCTTCCGGTTCGAATACGACCAGAGACCCGGCCCAAAGGGGTTAAGTTAAGATTCGGATACGATCATATAGCCCCCAGTGGGTGTGGCGATGCCAATCAAGAGGGTACCGACAGCTATGTTCTCTTTGGTTCGAATACGACCCATGTTTGAAAAGGAAGCCCCCAAGTGATTTTAAGAATTGTTTAACGACGCTGATTCGAATACGATCCACGTCGGTTCCCAAAGGGGTTAAACTATGATTCAAATATGATCAAAAGCAAACCTCCCAATGAGCTCGGCACTTTGCCAATCAAATGGGTATCGACAGCTATGTTCTCTTTGGTTCGAATACGACCCATGTTTGAACAGGAAGCCCCCAAGTGACCTTATTACCTTCGGCTAGATTCGAATACGATCATAAGCCGGATCCTCCTTCAAGTTATCATGCTAATCTTGCAAAGAAAACAACACGTGCACATTTGGAGGAGAATAAGGACAGAGGTCCTGCTTTATTGCTTATCATAATATATACATGGCTGAGAGAAATATGTACATTATGAGAGCCGGTGGCTCAAGTGTAGTAAGGCCGAAGCTGAGCTATGTTTCACGGCCGACGGGTCTCTTCCTCCGACTTACGTGAATCTTTGTGCGCCCGACTGTCAATGAGGTAATATGACCCGTTGTGCAAGTTCTTGCTGACCACAAAGGGCCCTTCCCAAGGCGGGGATAGCTTGTGCGCATCTGTTTCATCTTGGATGAGCCAGAGCACGAGATCACCTTCCTGGAAGACCCAGGTTTTAACCCGGCGACTATGATAACGGCGCAGATCTTGTTGGTAAATCGCGGAGCGAGCTGCGGCTACATCACGCTGTTCGTCCAACAAGTCAAGAGCATCTTGGCGCGCCTGTTCATTGTCCGCCTCAACATAAGCCGCCACTCGAGGTGAGTCATGACGGATGTCACTGGGGAGGACGGCCTCTGCCCCACAAACCATGAAGAAAGGTGTGAAGCCTGTAGACCTGTTAGGAGTAGTGTTGATGCTCCATAACACGGAGGGCAACTCCTCTACCCAACAACCCGGCGTCCGTTGCAAAGGGACCAAAAGCCGGGGCTTGATGCCCTTCAGAATCTCCTGATTAGCTCTCTCAGCTTGACCATTGGATTGAGGATGAGCAACTGAGGAGACATCAAGTCGGATATGCTCCCGTTGACAAAACTCTTCCATGGCGCCTTTGGATAGATTGGTGCCATTGTCAGTTATAATGCTATGCGGAAAGCCAAAGCGAAAGATCACCTTCTTCATGAACTCAACTGCTGTGGCCGCATCACACTTGCTAACTGGCTCTGCTTCTACCCACTTGGTAAATTTGTCAATTGCCACCAAAAGGTGGGTCTTCTTGTCCTTGGATCGTTTGAAAGGCCCAACCATATCAAGCCCCCAGACCGCAAAGGGCCAAGTAATTGGGATCATCCTCAGCTCCTGAGCCGGCACATGAGCCCGTCGTGAGAACCTCTGGCAACCATCATATTTACTGACCAAGTCCTCTGCATCAGCATGAGCCGACAGCCAATAAAAACCATGGCGAAAAGCCTTGGCCACAAGAGACTTTGAGCCGGCGTGATGGCCACAATCCCCTTCGTGAATCTCACGCAAGATCTCTTGACCTTCCTCAGGGGAGACACAACGCTGAAACGCTCCTGTAACACTGCGATGATGCAACTCGCCATTGATAACAATCATTGACTTAGCCCGCCGGGTTATTTGCCTGGCCAAAGTTTCATCCTCAGGCAACTCACCCCGGGTCATGTAAGCCAAATAGGGCATTGTCCAGTCCGGTATGATGTGGAGAGCCGCCACCAGTCGCGCCTCCGGGTCAGGGACAGCTAAGTCTTCCTCTGTAGGCAACTTAACAGAAGGATTATATAGGACATCCAGGAAAGTATTAGGCGGCACCGGCTTTCGCTGAGAGCCTAGCCGACTTAGAGCATCAGCCGCCTCGTTCTTCCTGCGATCAATGTGCTCCACTTGGTAGCCCTGAAAGTGCCCAGCAATGGCATCAACTTCGCGGCGATAAGCCGCCATGAGAGGGTCCTTAGAGTCCCACTTGCCTGATACTTGTTGAGCCACCAAGTCCGAGTCACCGAAGCACCTTACCCGGCTCAAACTCATCTCCTTAGCCATCCGAAGACCGTGGAGCAAGGCCTCGTACTCAGCTGCATTGTTAGTGCAAGGAAACATCAGCTGTAGCACATAATGGAACTTGTCACCCTCAGGGGAAGCCAATACAACTCCAGCACCCGAGCCCTCTAACTGCCTGGACCCATCAAAGTGAATAGTCCAATATGTGTTATCCGGTTTCTGCTCGGGCACTTGTGACTCTGTCCAATCGTTGATGAAGTCCACCAAGGCCTGAGACTTAACAGCAGTGCGTGGCATGTATTTCAGATCGTGAGGTCCAAGCTCTATAGCCCACTTAGCCACTCTCCCTGTGGCCTCCCTGTTTTGAATGATATCACCAAGAGGGGCAGAACTGACCACAGTGATGGGATGACCCTGGAAGTAATGCTTAAGTTTCCGGCTCGCCATGAACACACTATAAACAAGCTTCTGCCAATGCGGATACCGCTGTTTGGACTCGATGAGCACTTCGCTGACATAATAAACCGGCCGCTGAACCGGATGCTCCTTACCCCCTTCCTTGCGCTCCACCACTATAGCCACACTGACGGCTCGTGTGTTCGCCGCCACATATAATAATAAGGGCTCCTTATCAATCGGAGCAGCAAGGACTGGAGGCTCTGCTAGCTGCTTCTTCAACTCCTCAAAGGCAGTATTAGCTGCATCATTCCAGACAAAGTTATCAGTTTTCTTCATCAACTGATATAATGGCATGGCCTTCTCACCCAAACGGCTTATGAACCGGCTTAAAGCAGCGATGCGACCCGCCAAGCGCTGAACATCATTTATACACGCTGGCTTAGCCAGGGAGGTGATGGCCTTGATCTTCTCCGGGTTAGCTTCAATGCCTCTGTCAGAAACCAAAAAACCCAGGAGTTTGCCTGCAGGAACACCGAAAACACACTTGGCCGGGTTAAGCATCATCTTGTAGACCCGGAGATTATCAAAGGTCTCCCTTAAATCATCTATCAGGGTTTCCTCCATTATGGACTTAACCACAATATCGTCCACATAAGCATGAACATTGCGCCCAATCTGGTTATGAAGACAGTTCTGTACACAACGCTGATAAGTCGCCTGTACACACTTGAGTCCAAAGGGCATAGACACATAGCAGAAGGCTCCAAAGGGAGTGATGAACGTCGTCTTCTCCTGGTCCTTAACTGCCATTTTAATCTGATGATATCCGGAATAAGCATCCAAGAAACTTAAGCGTGCACAACCTGCCGTAGCATCAATAATTTGATCAATACGGGGAAGGGCAAAAGGATCAGCCGGACACGCCTTGTTTAAGTCCGTGTAATCCACACACATCCGCCAAGTGCCGTTCTTCTTAAGTACGAGCACCGGGTTAGCTAACCATTCTGGGTGAAAGACTTCAACAATAAACCTGGCCGCCAAGAGCCGGGCCACCTCTTCACCAATAGCTTTCCGCCTCTCTTCATTAAACCGCCGAAGGAACTGCCTGACCGGCTTAAATTTCGGATCAACATTGAGAGTGTGCTCAGCGAGTTCTCTAGGTACACCTGGCATGTCAGAAGGTTTCCAAGCGAAGATGTCCCTATTCTCACGGATGAACTCGATGAGCGCGCTTTCCTATTTCGGATCCAGATTGGCACTGATGCTAAACTGCTGAGATGGATCTCCTGGAACAAAATCAACAAGCTTAGTTTCATGAGCCGACTTAAATTTCATCGCCGGCTCATTCTCCGTAGTCGGCTTTTTCAGAGAGGTCATATCTGTTGGGTCAACATTGTCTTTATAAAACTTCAACTCCTCTGTTGCACAAACAGATTCTGCATAAGCCGCATAGCCTTCCTCACACTCCAGAGCCACTTTCCGGCTGCCATGAACCGTAATGGTCCCATTGTGACCCGGCATCTTGAGCTGTAAGTACACATAACACGGCCGTGCCATGAACCTGGCGTAAGCCGGCCGCCCAAATATAGCATGATATGGACTTCTTATCTTGACCACCTCAAAGGTCAATTTCTCCATCCTGTAGTTGTTCTCATCTCCAAAGGCCACTTCCAACTCAATCTTGCCGACTGGATAAGCTGACTTACCAGGTACCACACCGTGGAAAATAGTGTTGGACTGGCTGAGGTTCTTATCCACCAACCCCATACGACGGAATGTCTCATAATAGAGGATGTTGATGCTGCTACCTCCATCCATGAGCACCTTAGTGAACTTATATCCTCCCACCTGCGGAGCCACCACCAGGGCCAAGTGACCCGGATTATCCACCCGGGGAGGGTGATCCTCCCTACTCCACACTATAGGCTGCTCAGACCACCGCAAGTAACGTGGAACCGCCGGCTCAACAACATTCACAGCCCTCTTATGAAGCTTCTGATCCCGCTTACACAGACTGGTGGTAAACACATGATACTGTCCACCGCTAAGCTGCTTTGGATTGGTCTGATAACCTCCCTGCTGCTGTTGATGACCCTGGTCCACATGATACTGTCGAGAGCCGCCCGCTCCGCAGTCATCCTGATCCCTTCTGCTGCCAGATCCTCCTGAGCCTTTACTAGATCCAACTTTAACTATGCCACCTCCGCATCATGCTGAGCTTGATCCGCCGGGTCAACCGTGGCGGTTAACAGGGCCGTCATCTTGTCTGTGAGATCCATTAGCACCTGAGCCAACGGCGAGGGCACCGGGTTTCCCGCTCCAGCAGCAGGGTTCTGAACAGGGTGTGCACTGGCCATAAAGACCCCAACCTGACTTGGCGGCTCAAACGGGTCCGGAATACTGTCACCATCGGAATAACCCATGAGCCTGCCATCTTGAAGTTGATACAACGAGTTTGACTCATCGGTGGACGACTCGTCGTCAGAGCCGGCGGCCGTCTCATCACCAGACCCAGATCGATCAGAGAGCCCTCCATGGACGCATCCCACAAAAGCATGCCTTACGGCAGGCCGGGCCCGGGCAGGTCGTGCACGCTGAGCCGTCTCGATGAGATCGGCGCAGAGATCCGGCTCAGGGCCCGGCTCACCAATCTTGCCGATGAAAACATGAATTCCGCCGAAGGGGACCCGGTACCCGTACTCAATTGAGCCGGCGTCGGGGCCCCAGTTTGAATCGTCGATGTAGAGCTTGCCGCGACGACTCTTGGTCATCCGGCCCACAGCGTATCCCTTGAGCCCTTCGAAGCTGCCCTTCAAGAACTCAAATCCACCGTGCGCTGGCCCCACGGTGGGCGCCAACTGTCGTGGAATTGTCACGGCAGATGTCCTCGGGCTAGGACTTAGTCGTAGAGCCATCGCAACTAGGAAGCTTGAAGGGGTTAAGCGGGACAAGGAACACGAGGGTTTATACTGGTTCGGCCCCTTACGGTGAAGGTGAAAGCCTACGTCCAGTTTGAGGTGGTATTGATTAGGGTTTCGATGACCAGGGAGCTTAACTGCTACGCCTAGCTCTCGACGAGATCTTTCTTGTCCCTAAACCGGTGCCGGGTCGTCCCATTATATAGGGAGGCTGACGCCCAGCAGCTCTCAGAGTCCCGGCCGGCTCATAAGAGTGTCCGGCTCGGACTCTCAACTATTCTTGCCTTACACTACAAGTTCCACCATGATAATAATTGCAACTACGGGCCTTAAGCCGTATCCGGGTCTTAAGCCCATCTCTGGCCCACCGTCTTTAAGCTTAGCGTCGGGCTTCTGGCAATGACCATATGAGTAACCCGGCCCCTCCTGGCGGGTGACTCTAAGGTCTATATCCTCAACAGCCAGGGTTGGGTGGGTGGGAAGATCCATGGCCACCTTTGTTCTTCTGCTGGAAAGGCTGACGAAATGGAGGAGGAGGCAACCAGAACTTCTGTTGCTTAGCAGCCACTAGTGAGGAAGAAGAAGACTGAACTGCGTCCCTGACTCTCTTCTTAGAAGCCTCACACTTGAGCTGAGCAGCCTCTTGCTTCAGTGCCATATTGTAGAAATCATCATACTTGGTCGGCTCGAAAAGCACGAGAGGTAATTGCAGATCTTCTCTGAGGCCACCTCTGAATTGGTAGATCATGCTCTTTTCATCAGGAACGCCTTGCTTAGCGAAGCGAGCGAGTTTCTGAAACCGAGTATTGTATTGATACACGGACATGCTGCCTTGCTTGAGATTGCGGAACTCCTCACGCTTGCTCTCAACAACACTTTGTGGAATGTGGTGAGCTTTGAAGTCTCGGCGGAAATCATCCCAGGTAATCACTTGACCTCCTCTGGAATCTTTGTATTGTTGGTACCACTCGACAGCTTGATCCTTGAGTTGAAAAGAAGCGAACTTGACAAAGTCCTCAGGCCTGACATTGCTACATTCAAAATGCTTGTTGATGTCCATGAGCCAATCTCGGCATCTGTGGCCTCGGCACAGTAGCTGAAAGACTTCGGCTGATTAGCGAGGAACTAGTTGAGGGTAGCGAAGTGAGGCTGATTGTTGCCTTGGCCTTCATTTCCTTGATTGCCTTGCCCTTGGGTGCGTTCTTGCAAGACTTGCAAAATCATCTGAGCATTGGCGTTGGTGGCTGCCATGATAGCTTGCCATGCCTCCGGAGGCGGAGGTGGTGGCGGAGGGTTCGCCTGACTCCCCTCATTGCGTTCCGGATTCTAACGCATTGGCGGAGCCATCCTGGAGAGGGTGACATCCATTAGCATCTTGATAGACAAATAGACAAGTTGAATCAACGGATAGAAATTGCAACATATAGTCTTCACAATGAACATTCGAACGAGGATGAACGAATGAATTCCATAGTAAATCATCACACTTCCATTAAGGGGAGAAGCCACTTGATAAAAGATTGATGAATAAAATAAAAAAGGTACGACTGGAACAAATAAGTGGTAAGGATTATCCAATCACAAACCAAATATCTGCGGGAAGAAATGCTAAGAGCTACTTGAATCCCACCTATAAACTCCCGAAACTTTCTGGTTATGCAATCTGGTGTTGAGGATACAGGGGACACAAAATATATCACCCAAACTAGCAATCCCTAGATCCAGCTGTATCCATCCGTCAACACATAACCAAGAAACCTTCGGAAATCGTGTACCTCAACCTTCGAAAAGCATCCTTTATATGAGTTATGGCAATACTCCCGAACTCCCGCCCCAGTACTGGGTGGCGTCGAGGTGATCTCACCAACAACTGCATAAAAGAGATTTTCGATGTCGGCGAAACTCAGGTATTCCAGAACTGCAACGATAAAATTGTGACGACAACACCTCGGAGCTCAACTCCCCGGGACTGCAATGATAAATGCATAGAACAAAAGTCCCTTACTGACCATGAGCCAAAAAGGATCAGAAGATATGATGGCACCCATGTAAACATAGCAAGTTTCGTTAACAGGTTTCAGACTTGGCGGAAAACAGAGCATGGCATTAACAGCATTATGAAGGCATGTTGGTGAGCTCGAATTACTCATCACAAAGCAATGCATGACAAAACAAGCATACCTACAGTAAGATGGCATGTTCATGAAGCTAACCATGGCAAGAGCAAGTCCATAGCATGTATGGATCAACTACAACAACCTTGACAAAATTGAATATCATGTTAACAATCTGCCAGGAATATTTTATAGCAAAAGTAGAGCAAGATTAAGACATGCTAGGGCACTCCATAATTTCAACCAGGGGAATGGATGGATAGAGCATAACTATATCTAGAAAACATCCTTAATGAACATACCCAAAAGAAGCATGGATCTCTCTGTAGACACATGGATACATGGCAACAAAATAACAGCAGTCACAGACAGCAAAATCCTTAGTCCCTAGAAACAGAAACATCACGAAGCCTAGTTTGCATGCTTATGCTAGTCACCACATAGATCACAAAAATACATGGCATACACCTCTGTAAAGATGGCATGGCATAGATCAAAACACCTGTAGAGCTCATGCCCATAAGATGCACACATCAATTGCAACAAAAATAACAAATTACCAAGCTCTGATAAGTCACAGCAGTAAACATCATATAGCACTCTTGCACCAGAGATTTGGGCATCAAGATGGACTCAAACGAGCATGTCACAATGGAACAAAGTGAAGAGCATCTCGAGTCGAACATTTCAATACATTACACGCACGAAACGGAGCAGTATGCAAAGAGTTATGATGCAATGAACATGGCAACAGAACGTTGGAACTTCGGGACTTAGAGAAAAATTCGAGAGAGGGAAAAGTCAACCTTCGGTCCAGATCTCGTCGGCACGTGAACCGAGGTTCGCCGGGGGTTCGGCCGGAGTTGGAGAGGAGGAGGCCGAAGGAGAGGGCGACGGCGGTCGGGATCCGCGGCGGCGGGCGGCGACCCGGGCGACGGGGAACGG
>NC_057796.1:128935979-128960628 GCF_018294505.1 Triticum aestivum
GGGGTCGGAGGGGCACACGGGCTCGGGCGGCGGGGCGAGGAGATGGGCCGGGAGGGCCCGACTCGGGCTCTCCGGGCTGCGAGCGGTGGATGGCGGTGGCGGGACACGTGTCGCGCCCCGATTGGTTGGGCGCGGCGGCGGGATTCGTCCGGCCGGACCGGACACGTCCGGCTGCGGAGAGAGGAAGGGTTAGGGTTTTGATCTGCGCGAGAAATCCGAGAGGGATCACATATTTATAGGTAGAGGGAGCTAGGAGACTCCAAATGGAGTGCGGTTTTCGCCCACACGATCGTGATCGAACGTCCGAGAGCATGGATGGGACTTAGAGGGGTTATTGGACTGTTTGGAGGGGTTTTTTTGCTGCAACACACAAAAGACCTTTGAGGTTACCCGGTTAACCGTTGGAGCTTCAAACGACCTCCAAATGGAACGAAACTTAACAGGTGGTCTACCGGTGGTGTACCAAGGCCACTTGACAAACCTCGGTCCATTCCGAGAACGTTTAACACCCGCTCATGAAAACAAACAAGAGGGGTGCGCCGGTGCACGTGGGAGTGTCGGATTGCAAAACGGACAACGGGGAAAATGCTCGGATGCATGAGACGAACACGTATGCAAATGAGATGCACATGATGACATGATATGAGATGCATGACATGAACAAAATGCAAAACAAAAGACAAAACCCGACCACGAAGGGAATATCATAACACATAGCCGAAAATGGCAAGAGTTGGAGTTACAAATATGGAAAGTTACATCCGGGGTGTTACAACACTGCACCGCTACGAGAGGATCTCGTCCCGAGATCTAGGACTGAAAGAACTCCGGATATTCAGAACGGAGGTGGTCCTCGCGTTCCCAGGTGGCTTCTCGGTCAGAATGGTGCGACCACTTCACTTTCAGGAATTTGATTGACTTGTTGCGAGTCTTGCGCTTAGTTTCTTCAAGAATAGCAACGGGTGCTCATGATAAGACAGATCTTCTTGGAGGTCAATCTCTTCGAAGTTGATGGTGCGCTCAGGTGTCTTGACGCACTTGCGAAGCTGTGACATGTGGAACACATCGTGCACGTTCACGAAGTTGGAGGGAAGCTCAAGTTGATAGGCTAGGTCGCCTCTTTTGCCAATGATCTTGAAAGGACCCACGTATCTAGGGGCAAGCTTCCCTTTGATACCGAAGCGACGAGTGCCTTTCATTGGAGAGACGCGGAGGTAGACATGGTCTCCGATCTCGAAAGCCAAGTCACGGTGCTTAATATCATAGTAACTCTTCTGGCGTGATTGCGCGGCTTTGAGATTTTCACGGATGACTTTACACATTTCTTCAGCCTCTGTGATTAAGTCGTTGCCAAGAAGTTGGCGTTCACCAGTCTTTAACCAATTGAGAGGAGTACGACACTTTCTGCCATATGGAATTTCAAATGGGGCCTTGCCCGAACTCGCTTGGAAGCTGTTGTTGTAGGAGAATTCGGCATATGGAAGACAATCTTCCCACTTCATGCCAAAGGAAATGACACAAGCCCTGAGCATATCTTCAAGGATTTGATTGACTCGCTCGACTTGGCCACTAGTTTGAGGATGGAAAGCTGTGCTGAAGCGAATGTTGGTACCCATGGCCTTCTGGAAGGAGTCCCAGAACTTAGAAGTGAAGATGCTTCCACGATATGAAGATATCAATTGTGGAATGCCGTGCAAGGAGACAATCCTGGAGGTGTATCGCTCTGCCAACTGAGCTGCTGTGATAGATTCTTTGATTGGAAGGAAATGAGCCACTTTAGTAAGCTTGTCGATGACAACGAAGATAGCATCATTTCCACGCTTGGACTTGGGAAATCCAGTCACGAAGTCCATTTCGATATGATCAAACTTCCATTCTGGGATAGCAAGAGGTTGGAGGAGACCAGCTGGTCGTTGGTGTTCTGCTTTCACTCTTCGACAGACATCACATTCATTCACGAATTGAGCGATTTCTCGCTTCATTCGAGTCCACCAATACGACTGCTTGAGGTCATGGTACATCTTCGTACTTCCAGGATGAATGGAAAGAAGAGAATTGTGCGCCTCGTTCATAATGACTTTCCTTAGATCACCTTTAGGAACCACAATTCGGTCCTTGAAGAATAAAGTGTCTCTGTCATCAATGCGATAGCACTTGTATTTGGAAAGACCCTTGTCAATACCACGTTTCACCTTCTTCACCATGGTATCCAGGAGTTGTGCCTCACGAATTTGATCTTCCAAAGTAGGAGAGACTATGAGGTTGGCAAGAAAGCCTTGAGGAACAACTTGGAGATTAAGTTTGCGGAAAGCTTCAGAAAGATCCGGTTGAAATGGCTTGAGGATTAAGCTGTTGCAATAAGTCTTCCTGCTCAAAGCATCTGCAATGACGTTGGCCTTGCCTGGAGTATATTCAATACTCGGATTGTACTCTTGAATCATTTCGACCCATCGAGTTTGCCTGAGGTTGAGGTTGGGCTGAGTGAAGATGTACTTGAGACTCTTGTGATCGGTGAATATGTCCACTTTTCTTCCCAACAAGAGATGTCTCCATGTTATTAATGCATGGACAACTCCCGCCAACTCAAGATCGTGAGTGGGGTAGTTCTTTTCGTTGGGCTTCAACTGACGAGAGGTATAGGCCACAACTTTCTTCTCTTGCATTAACACAGCACCGAGACCTTCAAGAGAAGCATCACAGAAAACTTCAAATGGCTTGGATTCGTCAGGAGGGGTTAAGACAGGAGCTGTGACGAGTTTCTCTTTGAGAGTGTTGAAAGCAACGTCACACTCAGGAGTCCAGACATACTTCACATGCTTCTGGAGGAGGTTGGAAAGAGGCTTTGCAATCTTAGAGAAATTCTCAACGAATCTTCGGCAATAGCCTGCAAGACCAAGAAAACTGCGAAGCTGCTTGACATTCTGAGGAGGTTCCCAATTCGCAATTGCAGACACCTTCTCGTGATTAACAGCGATGCCCTTGGCAAAGATGATATGACCAAGGTAAAGAACTTCATCAAGCCAAAACTCACATTTAGAAAACTTCACATAGAATTGATACTCTCTGAGCTTGTCGAGCACCAATTGCAAATGTTTGGCATGATCCTTCTTATTCTTGGAGAAGACCAAGATATCATCGAGATACACCAGGACGAATTCATTGGTATAGGGGTTGAAGATGAAATTCATCATTCGAGAGAATGTTGGAGGAGCATTGACAAGGCCGAAAGACATGACAGTATATTCATAAGAACCAAAGCTTGTTCTGAATGCTGTCATGGGAATATCTTCTTCACGAATGCGAATCTGATGATAACCCATACGAAGGTCAAGCTTGGAGAATACTTTAGCACCTTTAAGTTGCTCGAATAGCTCATTGATGTTGGGAAGTGGATACTTGTTCTTGATTGTATTCTTGTTCAATGGACAGTAGTCGACACAAAGTTGGTCCATGCCATCCTTCTTCTGGACAAAAAGAACACCACAACCACATGGAGATGAACTTGGTCTGATCAAACCCAGATGCTCTTGTTCATCGAGCTGTTTCTTCAATTCTTTCAGCTCCTTGGGTCCAAGCTTGTAAGGACGCTTACAAACGGGTTCCGTGCCAGGCTCAAGATCGATAACGAACTCAACTGGCCGGTGAGGAGGCATACCCGGAAGCTCTTATGGAAAGACATCTTGGTACTCACAAACGACTGGAATTTGAGAAATAGCATCCAACTCGCCCTTATCATTGAGAGAAAATAACCGAATGGTTTCATCACGAGCGGCATATATGATAACATCCTCAGAAGAGTGTGTCAATTGAATTTCCCTGGCAGCACAATCAAGTTGAGCCTTGTGCTTAGAAAGCCAGCCCATCCCGAGAATTAGATCAATATCAGACTCTCCAAGAACAAAAGGTTTAGACAGAAATTTATAGTTGCCCATCTTGATAGAAACATCCGGAATCATTGTGGTAGCCCTCATAGAAGAGCCCGGAGAAACAACTCCCATGGGTTTTTCCAACATTTCCGAAATGAAATCATGTTTTGCAACAAATGATCTTGACATGAAACAATGCGATGCACCAGTGTCAAAAAGAACTTTTGCAGGAAAGTCGTTAACAGGAAGGTTACCCATTATCACATCAGTAGATTCCTCCGCTTGAGCTGCATTCATCATGTTCACCTTTGCAGACTTGGGATTATGCTTGACCACTGCATTGCTGGAAGATCTCACAGGAGGAGGAGGCGGAAGGCGCCTTTGGTTGAAGCACTTGTTAGCATAGTGACCTTTCTGCTGACACTAGTTGCAAGTCACCTCTGAGAGTGGACGATGATAATGAGCATTCGACTTTGGAGCTTGATTCTGAGACTTGTTCTGATAGCCAGGGTTGGTGGGTGGGAAGATCCATGGCCACCTTTGTTATTCTGCTGGAAAGGCTGACGAAATAGAGGAGGAGGCAACCAGAACTTCTGTTGCTTAGCAGCCACTAGTGAGGAAGAAGAAGACTGAACTGCGTCCCTGACTCTCTTCTTAGAAGCCTCACACTTGAGCCGAGCAGCCTCTTGCTTCAGTGCCATATTGTAGAAATCATCATACTTGGTCGGCTCGAAAAGCACGAGAGGTAATTGCAGATCTTCTCTGAGGCCACCTCTGAATTGATAGATCATGCTCTTTTCATCAGGAACGTCTTGCTTAGCGAAGCGAGTGAGTTTCTGAAACTGAGTATTGTATTGATACACGGACATGCTGCCTTGCTTGAGATTGCGGAACTCCTCACACTTGCTCTCAACAACACTTTGTGGAATGTGGTGAGCTTTGAAGTCTCGGCGGAAATCATCCCAGGTAATCACACGACCTCCTCTGGAATCTTTGTATTGTTGATACCACTCGGCAGCTTGATCCTTGAGTTGAAAAGAAGCGAACTTGACAAACTCCTCAGGCCTAACATTGCTACATTCAAAATGCTTGTTGATGTCCACGAGCCAATCATCGGCATCTGTGGCCTCGGCATAGCAGCTGAAAGACTTCGGCTGATTAGCGAGGAACTGGTTGAGGGTAGAGAAGTGAGGCTGATTGTTGCCTTGGCCTTGATTTCCTTGATTGCCTTGCCCTTGGGTGCGTTCTTGCAAGAGTTGCAAAATCATCTGAGCATTGGCGTTGGTGGCTGCCATGATAGCTTGCCATGCCTCCGGAGGCGGAGGTGGTGGCGGAGCATTCGCCTGACTCCCCTCATTGCATTCCGGATTCTGACGCGTTGGCGGAGCCATCCTGGAGACGGTGACATCCGTTAGCATCTTGATAGACAAATAGACAAGTTGAATCAACGGATAGAAATTGCAACATATAGTCTTCACAATGAACATTCGAACGAGGATGAACGAATGAATTCCATAGT
Organism: Triticum aestivum; assembly: GCF_018294505.1. Taxonomy (NCBI): domain Eukaryota; kingdom Viridiplantae; phylum Streptophyta; class Magnoliopsida; order Poales; family Poaceae; genus Triticum; species Triticum aestivum. The sequence continues at coordinate 128,941,365 of NC_057796.1, forward strand.
AAATCATCACACTTCCATTAAGGTGAGAAGCCACTTGATAAAAGATTGATGAATAAAATAAAAAAGGTACAACTGGAACAAATAAGTGGTAAGGATTACCCAATCACAAACCAAATATCTGCGGGAAGAAATGCTAAGAGCTACTTGAATCCCACCTATAAACTCCCGAAACTTTCTGGTTATGCAATCTGGTGTTGGGGATACAGGGGACACAAAATATATCACCCAAACTAGCAATCCCTAGATCCAGCTGTATCCATCCGTCAACACATAACCAAGAAACCTTCGGAAATCGTGTACGTTAACCTTCGAAAAGCATCCATTATACGAGTTATGGCAATACTCCCGAACTCCCGCCCCAGTACTGGGTGGCGTCGAGGTGATCTCACCAACAACTACATAAAAGAGATTTTCGATGTCGGCGAAACTCAGGTATTCCAGAACTGCAACGATAAAATTGTGACGACAACACCTCGGAGCTCAACTCCCCAGGACACTGCCACAACCCCTAAATGTCAGGAGGCACCAAGAACAATGTTCTCGTCACAAAACCATCGGAACGATTCCAAGATACCCGTGTGATCCTAAATTTTTTTAGTGAAATTTGAGGAGAGAAGAGTCAAAACTTCTACGTCAGGAGGCCTCACCAGAGCGACGAAGGGACTGAGGAGTAAAAAGAATCCTACTCTCCGATATATATAATCCTAAGACTCAAAACATTTTTGTTCTAGACTCAACAACGCCAGCGATTCGATCAAGCAGGGGGCTCCTAAGTCGGGGATGGCTCTGATTACCAACTTGTAACACCCACGATGCGGCTATATCTCCCACGTGTCGAGGCACGACTTAGAGGCATAACCGCATTGTAGGTATTGTCGCAAGAAGGGTCATCTTCACACAATCCCATGTAATGAACAAGAATGGGATAACGAGAGTTGGCTTACAATCGCCACTTCACACAATACATAAATTAAATTCATACATCATCCAAAATCCACACATAGACCGACTACGGTCAAGACCAAATGCAAATAAGATAACCCCAAATGCTAGATCCCCGATCGTCCCAACTGGGCTCCACTACTGATCATCAGGAAACGGAACATAGTAACGACCACGTTCCTCGTCGAACTCCCACTTGAGCTCGGTTGCGTCATCTGCACTGGTCTCGTCGGCACCTGCAACTGTTTTGGTAGAATCTGTGAGTCACGAGGACTAAGCAATCTCACACCTGCGAGATCAAGACTATTTAAGCTTATAGGAAAGGATGGGGTAATGAGGTGGAGCTGCAGCAAGCACTAAGCATATGGTGGCTAACATACGCAAATGAGAGGGAGAAGAGAAGCAACTCAACGGTCGCGAAGCTAGAAATGATCAAGAAGTGATCCTGAAACTACTTACATGCATACATAACCCAGACCGTGTTCACTTCCTGGACTCCGCCGGAAAGAGACCATCACGGCTACACACACGGTTGATGTATTTTAATTAAGTCAAGTGTCAAGTTCTCTACAACCGGACATTAACAAATTCCCATCTGCCTCATAACCGCGGGCACGGCTTTCAAAAGATAATACCCTGCAGGGGTGTCCCAACTTAGCCCATTATAAGCTCTCACGGTCAACGAAGGATAAACCTTCTCCCGGGAAGACCCGATCAGTCTCGGAATCCCGATTTACAAGACATTTCGACAATGGTAAAACAAGACCAGCAAGACCACCCGCTGTGCCGACAAATCCCGATAGGAGCTGCACATATCTCGTTCTTAGGGCACACCGGATAAGCTAAGCGTACAGGTACCAACGTAACCCAAGTTGCCAAGGAACGGTCCCGCACGGTGCTCTAGTTTGGACCAACACTCGGAGGAGCACTGGCCCGGTGGTTAAAATAAAGATGACCCTGGGGCTCGCGAAAACCCGAGGGAAGAAGGCTTAGGTGGAAAATGGTAAAACCAAGGTTGGGCCTTGCTGGAGGAGTTTTATTCAAGGCGAACTGTCAAGGGGGTCCCATAAATCACCCAACCGTGTAAGGAACGCAAACTCAAGGAACATAATCCCGGTATGACGGAAACTAGGGCGGCAAGAGTGGAACAAAACACCAGGCATAAGGCCGAGCCTTCCACCCTTTACCAAATATATAGATGCATTAATTAAATAAGAGATATTGTGATATTCCAAAAATATCCATGTTCCAACATGGAACCAACTTCAACTTCACCTGCAACTAGCAACGCTATAAGAAGGGCTGAGCAAAAGCGATAACTTAGCCAAACAACGGTTTGCTAGGAAAGGATGGTTAGAGGCTTGACATGGCACTATGGGAGGCATGATATAGCAAGTGGTAGGTAGCGCATCATGGCAATAGAACGAACAAGTAGCAAAGCAAAGATAGAAGTGATTTCGAGGGTATGGTCATCTTGCATGCAAGGTTCTCAGAGTTGTCGAGAGCTTGATCCTCGTAAGCGTTCTCAACAGGTTCCTCATTCACGAACTTGTCTCCCGGATCTACCCACAGCAAGAACACAAGCAATGGAACCACAATCAATCATGGTGCAATGCATAAGCAACATGATGCAATACATGCATGATATGCGAGATATGATATGCGATGCGCATGCGTGCTCCGGAAGAAAAAGGATGAAAAAGGCAGTAACTTGGCAAACCAAGTATGCCACTGGAAAGATGAGATGATTTCGGTCGAAATCGATATAAAGATCACCGGAAACGGATGCACGGTTTGCAAATGGCGAGCAAAACAAGAATGACACGAATCTGCGATTAACAACATGATAGCACTTAGAATACATCAAGTAACTATGCTACAGCACTCCAACATAGCAACAAAGCATATGGCAGTCACCTACAGGAGATGCTTGACAAAAGATGAACACTGAGCTACGGCTAGATCACATGATAACAGGTTCAAACAAGCATTGCAAAAATGCAAAAGATATCACCTACCCAGACTTGGTGAAAAAAATACTGAACATGGCTGAAACAGCATCAGGTAGCAATGTTCAGAGCAAGCAAAACACATGCTACAGGAACTTAACATAGAAAGGCAAGGCATGATATGAATCTACTAAATGCATAGAACAAAAGTCCCTTACTGACCATGAGCCAAAAAGGATCAGAATATATGATGGCACCCATGTAAACATAGCAAGTTTCGTTAACAGGTTTCAGACTGCGGAAAACAGAGCATGACATTAACAACATTATGAAGGCATGTTGGTGAGCTCGATTCACTCATCACAAAGCAATTCATGACAAACAAGAATACCTACAGCAAGATGGCATGTTCGTGAAGCTAACCATGGCAAGAGCAAGTCCATAGCATGTATGGAATAAATACAACAACCTTGACAAAATTGAATATCATGTTAACAATCTGCGAGGAATATTTTATAGCAAAAGTAGAGCAAGATTAAGACATGCTAGGGCACTCCATAATTTCAAACAGGGCATGGATGGATAGAGCATAACTATATCTACAAAACATCCTTAATAAACATACCCAAAAGAAGCATGGATCTCTCTGTAGACACATGGATACATGGCAACAAAATAACAGCAGTCACAGACTTAGCAAAATCCTATGTCCCTAGAAACAGAAACACCACGAAGCCTAGTTTGCATTCTTGTGCTAGTCACCACATAGATCACAAAAATACATGGCATACACCTCTATAAAGATGGCATGGCATAGATCAAAACACCTGTAGAGCTCATGCCCATAAGATGCACACATCAATTGCAACAAAAATAACAAATCACCAAGTTTTGATAAGTCACAGCAGTAAACATCATATAGCACTCTTGTACCAGAGTTTTGGGCATCAAGATGGACTCAAATGAGCATGGAACAATGGAATAAAATGAAGAGAATCTTGAGGCGAATATTCCGATATATTACACGCACGAAAAGGAGCAGTATGCAAAGAGTTATGATGTAATGAACATGGCAACAGAATGTTGGAACTTCGGGATTTGGAGAAAAATTCGAGAGGGGGAAAAGTCAACCTTCGGTCCAGATCTCGTCGGCACGTGAACCAAGGTTCGCCGGGGGTTCGGCCGGAGTTGGAGAGGAGGAGGCCGGAGGAGAGGGCGACGGCGGTCGGGATCCGCGGCGGCGGCGGCGACCCGGGCGACGGGGAACGGGCGCGGGGCGGATGGCGGCGAGCTGGCCCGGGGGAACGGCGGCGCCGGCAGGAGAAGAGGAGGCGGCGGCGCGGGTCGATGAGGCGGCGAAGACGGCGAGGCAGCGGGGCGCGGTCGCGGTCGGATTCGCACACGGGCTCGGGCGGCAGCGCGAGGAGATGGGCCGGGAGGGCCCGACTCGGGCTCTCCGGGCCGCGAGCGGTGGATGGCGGCGGCGGGACACGTGTCGCGCCCCAATTGGTCGGGCGCAGCGGCGGGATTCGTCCGGCTGCGGAGAGAGGAAGGGTTAGGGTTTTGATCTGCGCGAGAAATCCGAGAGGGATCACATATTTATAGGTAGAGGGAGCTAGGAGACTCCAAATGGAGTGCGGTTTTCGCCCACACGATCGTGATCGAACGACCGAGAGCATGGAGGGGACTTAGAAGGGTTATTGGACTGTTTGGAGGTTTTTTTTTCTGCAACACACAAAAGACCTTTGCGGTTACCCGGTTAACCGTTGGAGTTTCAAACGACCTCCAAATGGAACGAAACTTGACAGGTGGTCTACCGGTGGTGTACCAAGGCCACTTGACAAACCTCTGTCCATTTCGAGAACGTTTAACACCCGCTCACGAAAAGAAACAAGAGGGGTGCGCCTGTGCACGTGGGAGTGTCGGATTGCAAAACGGACAACGGGGAAAATGCTCGGATGCATGAGACGAACACGTATGCAAATGAGATGCACATGATGACATGATATGAGATGCATGACATGAACGACAAAATGAAAGACAAAACCCGACCACGAAGGGAATATCACAATACATAGCCGAAAATGGCAAGAGTTGGAGTTACAAATATGGAAAGTTACATCCGGGGTGTTACAATATGACAGAGACGTATCAGTATGGTGGACTCATATGGCATAACTGGTTAAAGATTTTGGATGCACAAGTAGTATTCCCACTTAGTGCAAATGGAGGCTAGCAAATAGATTGAGAAGCAACCAACCAAGAAACAAAAATTCTCATAAATGAGCATTAAGCATAACTAAGACCGAATAATGCGCCACAAGTAGGATGTAATTTCATTGCATAACTATTGACTTTCGTGCTTGCATAGGGAATCACAAACCTTGACACCAATATTCTTACTGAAGCATAATTACTCACCAACATGACTCATATATATTACTATCATCATATCTCAAAACTATTACAAAGAATCAAGTTTATTTTGTCCAATGATCTTCATGAACGTTTTTATTATATCCCTCTTGAATATCTATCACTTTGGGACTAATTTCATATATTGCAATTGCTTTTGACAAGGTCAAACAAATTTGAGTGAAGAACATGAGCATAATTTTTTTATCTCTCAAAACAATATAAGTGAAGAATGAGAGAATTTCTTCAAACATTTACTAACTCCCAAATTAATCAAAGTGAAGCATGAGAGTATTTCTTCAAAAATTAAAGCACACCATGCTCAAAAAGATATAAGTGAAGCACTAGAGAAATTCCATAGCTCAAAACATTTAAGTGAAGCACACAAAGCAATTCTAACAGATCGTAGCATCATTATGGCTTTCTCAAGTAGGTGTGTCCAGCAAGGATGATTGCAACAAACTAAAAAGAAAAACAAGGAAAGACTCATATAATACAAGGCGCTCCAAGCCAAACTCATGATATGTGACGAATAAAAATATAGCTCCAAGTAAAATTACCGATAGTTGTTAGAAGAAAGAGGGGATGCCTTCCGGGGCATCCCCAAGCTTAGTTGCTTGGTTATCCTTGAATATTAACTTGAGGTGCCATGGGCATCCCCAATCTTAGGCTCTTTTCACTCCTTATTCCATCATCCATCGTGATCTCACCCAAAACTTGAAAACTTCAATCACACAAAACTTAACAAAATCTTCGTGAGATCCGTTAGTATAACAAAGCAAATCACCACTCTAAGTACTATTGCAAACCCATTCAAATTTTATTATTGCATTATACCTATTGTATTCTAACTTTACCATGGCTTATAGCCCCGATATGATCCATAGATTCATCAAAATAAGCACACAATGCAATGAAAATAGAATCTGTCAAAAACAGAACTGTCTATAGTAATCTGGACTTTGTCCATACTTATGTAACTCCAAAAATTCTGAAACATTAGGACAATGTAGGAAATTTGTATATCAATCTTGTGTAAAAACTTCAGAATTTTATCATGCTACCGTGATTTTTAACAATTCTGCTACTGGGTGCAAAAGTTTATGTCTTTGAACAAGATCAAATCAACTATCATTCAACATGATCCTAAAGGCTTTACTTGTCACAAACACTAATTAAAATATAAAAACACAATCATAACAGTAGCATAATTTCATATTTATTGAATAACATAAAGAAAAATAGTGGGTTGTCTCCCAACAAGCTCTTTCTTTATAGCCATTAAGATAGGCTTGGATCTTTAACGATGCTCACATGAAAGACAACAATCGAAGCACAAAGAGAGCATCATAAAACTTGTGACAAACACATTTAAGTCTAACATACTTCCTATGCATAGGAATTTTGTAGGCAAAGAAATTATCAAGACAAAAATATATAGCATATGCAAGGAAGAAGAAAGAAACAATAGCAGTCACAACATAACGAGAGGTAATTCAGTAACATGAAGATTTCTACAACCATATTTCCCTCTCTCATAATAATTACATGTGGGATCATATTCAAATTCAACAATATAGCTATTACATAACATATTATCTACATGATCCACATGCATGCAAAGTTGACACTCTTCCAACATAGTGGGATTATCATCAAATAAAGTCATGGCCTCTCCAAGCCCACTTTTATCAAAAATTTCATAAGATTGAACACTCTCCAAATATGTGGGATTATTTTTAGCTAAATTTGGCACTCTTCCAAACCAACTTTTAATATTATCGCAAGCATATTCATCATGAGGTTTAAATAAATTTTCAAGATCATAAGAATCATTATCACCCCAATCATGATCACTGCAATAAGTAGTGGACATAACAAATCAAGCATCCCCAAGCTTGGGGTATTGCATATCACTAACACAATTGACATTCATAGAATATATAACATCATCATTGCAATCATGCTTTTTATTCAAGGAGATATCGTGAATCACTTTATAAATTTCTTCTTTTAACACTTCATCACAATTTTTAGATTCACAAATCTCAAGCAAAACTTCATAAAGATAATCTAGTGAACACAATTCACTAGTAATTGGTTCATCGTAATTGGATCTTCTAAAAAGATTAGCAAGTGGATGAGGATCCATATCAATAAAATTTTAGCAAGCGAAGATGCAAGCAAATAGAAGGCTCATGGCAACACAAGCAAAGATAGCAAACAAGCAAAAAAGGCAAACGGAACATAAGGCAAATATGTTTGTGCTTTTCGCAAAAACATTTTAGAAGTGGGGGAGATGAAAACAAGAGGCAATTACCAAATAATGTAAATTGCAAGAAGATGAGATTTGTGATAAGGGACCTGATAGATGTTGATGATGTCTCCCTGGCAACGGCGCCAGAAATCCTTTTGACGTGGCTTAGATCTGCGTCGGTATTTCTCCAAAGAGGAAGGGATGATGCAGCACAACTATGGTAAGTATTCCCCTCAGTTATGAAACCAAGGTTATTAATCCAGTAGGAGAACCAAGCAACACTATGTAAACGGTACCTGCACACAAAGAACAAATACTTGCAACCCGATGCGTAAAAGGGGTTGTCAATCCCTCTACGGTAAAAAGATAGATTAATTTGTATGAGATTGGATAAATAGGTCTAGAAAAAACACAAAATAAAATAAGCAAAGAAAAAGTGCAGCAAGGTATTTTTGGGTTTTGGAATAATAGATCTGAAAACAATATGATAAAGGATAGACCCGGGGGCCGTAGATTTCACCAGTGGCTTCTCTCGAGAAAATAGCATACGGTGGGTAAACAAATTACTGTTGGGCAATTAATAGAAGAGCTAATAATTATGACAATATCCAAGGCAATGATCCTGTATATAGGCATCACGTCCAAGATTAGTAGACCGACTCCTGCCTGCATCTACTACTATTACTCCACACATCAACTGCTATCCAGCATGCATCTAGTGTATTAAGTTCATGGAGAAACAGAGTAATGCAATAAGAATGATGACATGATGTAGAGAAGATCTATTCATGTAGGAATTGGCCCCATCTTTTTATCCTCAATAGCAATGATACATGCGTTCCTCGCTACCCCTTCTGTCACTGGGTGAGGACACCGCAAGATCGAACCCACCAGAAAGCACCTCTTCCCATTGCAAGAAAAATCAATCTAGTTGGCCAAACCAAACCAAAGTTTCGGAGAATAAATACGGGGCTATAAAAATCATGCATATAAGAGATCAAAGAAGACTCAAATAATACTCATAGATAAATCTGATCATAAACTTGCAATTTATCGGATCCCAACAAACACACCGCAAAAAGTCCTTACATAAAATAGATCTCCAAGAACATCGAGGAGAACATTGTATTGAGAATCAAAAAGAGAGAATAAGCCATCTAGCTATTGCCTACGGACCCGTAGGTCTATGGTGAACTACTCACACATCATCGGAGGAGCACCAATGAGGATGGTGAACCCCTCCGTGATTGTGTTCCCCTTTGGTAGAGTGCCGTAATAGGGCTATAGATCGGATCTTGTGGTTTTGGAACTTGCGGCGGCTGGAATTGTGTTTCGATCGCTCCCCTAGGATTTCTTGAATATCTGAGTATTTATAGAGCCGTGAGGCGGTGGAGGAGACCTCCATTGGCCCCACTGTTGGGGAATGTTGCATGGGAAACAAAAAAATTCCTACGCTCACCAAGATCAGTCTAGGAGATGAACATCTACGAGAGGAGAGATTGAATCTACATACCCTTCTAGATCGCTAAGCGGAAGCATTACGAAATGCGGTTGATGTAGTTGAATGTCTTCACGATCCAATCACGATCCATCCATGATCTCCCGATCCAAGCGTCGAACAGCTGGCACCTCCGCATTCAACACACGTACGGCTTGATGACGCCTTCACCTCCTCGATCCAGCGAGCGATGGTGAAGTAGTAGCTTGAGTTCTCCGGCAGCAGGACGGCATGGCGGTGGTGGTAGTGGAGCAATCTCAGCAGAGCTTCGCTAAGCTACGCGGAGTGAGAGAGGAACTACAAGGGAGAGGGAGGGCAGCGCCGTGGCATAGATGGGTGCGGCTGCCCTCCCTCTACTCCTCTATATATAAGGGGAAGGGAGGAGGAGGGGCGCCCTAGGGTTTCCCTAGGGGGGCCCGGCCACCACAAGGGGAAACCCTAGATGAGTTTTGGGCGCATCCCCCTAGGAGCCTTGGCCCTCAAGGCAAAGGGGGCGGCAGCCCTAGGGGGGCCCCACCTCCTCTGGCAACATGGGAGAGGGACTTGGGGGGCGCACAACCCCTTATTAGGTTGATGTGTGTTATGTCCATTTTGCATCATGTTTTCCTACTGTTATTTATGATGTTTTTATGCATAATAATGCTTTTTGCAGTAATTCTAATGCCTTTTCTCTCATAATTTGAAAGGTACACACAAAGAGGGAGAATTTCGGTAGCTGGAAATCTGGACCTGGAAAAGCTACATCAGGCAACCTATTCTGCACAACTCCAAACAAGCTGAAACTTTACGGAGAATTTTATGCAATATATGAGGAATATTGGAGCCAATAAGTACCAGAGGGGGCCCACCAGATGGGCACAACCCACCTGGGCGCGCCAGGGAGCCCAGGCGCGCCCTGGTGGGTTGTGCTCCCCTCGGCCCACCTCCGGTGCCCATCTTCTGGTATATAAGTCATTTTGACCTAAAAAAGTAGGGATAATTAGATTTATGCCCCTAGTTGTGTCCCACTCGTCTGTTTTACCCCTAATTCTCAAAAGTCACCGGTTCTGTCCAAATCACTTTGCTCCTCTTATGCTTTTGCCCTTTGACCGTTTGACCGTCAGTTTGAAAACTTCATAACTAATTCATACTAAATCAGAAAAATGCAAATAAGATAGCAAAATGTTCAGAAAAACATCACCTATATGTCAGTGTCATTTGCATTCATGAAAAAAGTGTTGGAAAGTGCCCATCCGAGTTTTAGCTCTTATGCTACCACCATTAATAGTAAAATCTAAAAAAGTTCAAAAAAAATTCAAAAATAATTGGGTGGCAAAGAATGACAAATGTTTTAAGTGCCTGCTAAGTTTCATCAGGGAATAACATTCGTGGGTGCTGCGGCAAAAAAAAAATCAGCACTCCAAAATAGATTATTTTTTTGCCACGACTTCCATGAATGTCGTTCCCTAATGAAACTTGGCAAGCACTTAGAACACTTGTCGTTCTTTGCCACCATTTGTTTTTGAATTTTTTAGAGTTTACTATTCATGGTGGTATCAAAAGAGCTAAAACTCGGATGTGCACTTTCCAACACTTTTTTCATGAATGCAAATGACACTGACATATAGGTGATGTTTTTCTGAACATTTTGGTATCTTATTTGCATTTTTTTTTATTTTGTATGAATTAGTTATGAAGTTTTCAAACTGACGGTCAAACGGTCAAAGGGCAAAAGCATAAGAGGATCAAAGTGACTTGGACAGAACCGGTGACTTTTGGGAATTAGGGGTAAAACAGATGAGTGGGACACAACTAGGGGCATAAATCTAATTATCCCAAAAAAGTAAGGAGAGGACTTTCGGGACGGAGCGCCGCCGTCTCGAGGCAGAACTTGGGCAGGAGCACTTTTGCCCTCCGGCGGAGCGATTCTGCCGGGGGAACTTCCCTCCCGGACGGGGAAATCATCGTCATCATCATCACCAACAACTCTCCCATCTTGGGGAGGGCAATCTCCATCAACATCTTCAACAGCACCATCTCTCTCAAACCCTAGTTCATCTCTTGTGTTCAATCTTTGTACCGGAACTATAGTTTGGTGCTTGTGAGTGACTAGTAGTGTTGATTACATCTCGTAGTTGATTACTATATGGTTTATTTGCTATTTAATACCCCTCTGATCTTGAGCATGATTATCATTTGTGAGTAGTTACTTTTGTTCTCGAGGTCACGGGAGAAATCATGTTGCAAGTAATTATGTGAACTTGATATGTGTTCGACATTTTGACAGTATGTATGTTGTGATTCCCTTAGTGGTGTCATGTGAACGTCGACTACATGACACTTCACCATATCTGGGCCTAAGGGAATGCATAGGAGTAGTTATTAGATGATGGGTTGCTATAGTGACAGAAGCTTAAACCCTGGTTTATGCGCTATTCCGTAAGGGACCGATTGGATCCAAAAGTTTAATGCTATGGTCAGAATTTATTTTTAATACTCTTCTCGTAGTTGCGGATGCTTGCGAGGGGGTTAATCATAAGTAGGAGGTTTGTTCAAGTAATAATAGAACCTATGCATTGGTCCACCCACATATCAAATTATCAAAGTAGCGAACACGAATCGAATCAACATGATGAAAGTGACTAGATGAAATTCCCGTGTACCCTCAAGAACGCTTTGCTTACTATAAGAGACTGTTTTGGACTGTTCTTTGCCTCAAAAGGATTGGGCTATCTTGCTGCACTTTTTCTACTACTATTATTACTTGCTCGTTACAAATTATCTTTCTATCAAACTACTCTGCTACTTACAATTTCAGCGCTTGCAGACATTACCTTGCTGAAACCCACTTGTCATTTCCTTCTAATCCTCGTTGGGTTCGACACTCTTACTTATCGAAAAGAGCTACAATTGGTCCCCTATAATTGTGGGTCATCAATGTGCTCCCTCCCCTTGGCCCATGAGCCCCCCGCAACACTTGCCGAGGGCCCCCGAAACCCCTTTCGGTTCTCCTAGCCATAACCTGGTACCCCCGGAACAATTCCGGACTCGGATACCCTTCGTCCTATATATCAATCTTCACCTCCAAACCACTCTGGAGTTCCTCATCATGTCTGGGATCTCATCCGGGACTCCAAACAACCTTCGGTTACAACCATAACAACTCAACTATAATTATATCGTCACCAAACGTAAAGTGTGTAGACCCTGCGGGTTCGAGAACGATGCAGACATGACCGAGACACCTTTACGGCCAATAACCAGTAGCGGGACCTGGATGTCCATATTGGTTCCTACATATTCTACGAAGATCTTTATCGGTCGAACCTCGATGTCAAGGATTCAGATAATCCCGTGTGTAGTTCCCTTTGTCTATCGATATGTTACTTGCCCGTGATTCGATCGTCGGTATCACCATACCTAGTTCAATCTCGTTACCGGAAAGTCTCTTTACTCATTTCGTAATACAAGATCCCGTGGCTAACCCGTTAGTCACATTGCTTGCAAGCTCAGTGTGATGCTGTATTACCGAGTGGGCCCTGAGATACCTCTCCGTCATACGGAGTGACAAATCCTAGTCTTGATCCATGCCAACTCAACAGACACCCTCGGAGATACCTGTAGAGCGCCTTTATAGTCACCCAGTTATGTTGCGACATTTGGTACACACAAGGTACTCCTCCGGTGTCATTGAGTTGCATGATCTCATGGTCATAGGAACATATACTTGACATGTAGAAAACGATAGCAATAAACATGACATGATCATATGCTACGTTTATAGTTTGGGTCTTGTCCATCACATCATTCTCCTAATGATGTGACCCCGTTATCAAATGATAACTCATGTCTATGGCTAGGAAACCACAACCATCTTTGATCAACGAGCTAGTCCGGTAGAGGCTTACTAGGGACATGTTGTTGTATATGTATCCACACATGCATTTGAGTTTTTGGTCAATACAATTATAGCATGGATAATAAACGATTATCATGAACAAGGAAATATAATAATAACCACTTTATTATTGCCTCTAGGGCATATTTCCAACAATCTCCCACTTGCACTAGAGTCAATAATCTAGTATTACATGGTAATGAATCTAACACCCATAGAGTTCTGGTGTTGATCATGTTTTGCCCGTGGAAGAGGTTTAGTCAACGGATCTGCAACATTTAGATCCACATGTACTTTGAAAATGTTTATGTCCTCCTCCTTGACTGCATCATGGATGGAGTTGAAGCGTCGCTTTATGTGTCTAGTCCTCTTGTGAAAATTTGGTTCCTTGGCTAGAGCAATGGCACCAGTGTTGTCATAGAACAGAGTCATTGGGTTCAGTACACTGGGCACAACTCATAGATCTGTCATGAACTGCTTCACCCGGACACCTTCCTTCGCTGCCTCCGAGGCAGATATGTACCCCGCTTCGCATGTAGAATTAGCAACCACACTTTGCTTGGAACCGCACCAGCTTACCGCTCCCCCATTTAGAATATATACATATCCGGTTTGAGACTTAGAGTCATCTGGATCAGTGTCAAAGCTTGCATCGATGTAACCCTTTACGACGAGCTCTTGATCACCTCCATAAATGAGAAACATTTCCTTAGCCCTTTTCAGGTACTTAAGGATATTCTTCACTACTGTCCAGTGATCCATTCATGGATTACTTTGAAACCTTCCAGCCATTCTTATGGCAAGGCTGACATCCGGTCTTATGCACAGCATCACATACATGATAGATCCTATGGCAAAAGCATATGGGATGACACTCATCTTTTCTCTATCCTCTATAGTCGTTGGGCATTGAGTCTGACTCAACTTCACACCTTGCAAAACAGGCAAGAACCCCTTCTTAGAATTATCCATTTTGAACTTCTTCAAAATCTTATCAAGGTATGTGCGTTGTGAAAGTCCTATTAATCGTCTCGATCTATCTCTATAGATCTTGATGCCAAATATGAAAGCAGCTTCTCCTAGGTCCTTCATTGAGAAACACTTGTTCAAATATTCCTTCACATTTTCCCAAAGTTCTATATTGCTTCCAATCAGCAATATGTCATCCACATATAATTTTAGAAATGCTATGGAGCTCCTATTCACTTTCATGTAAATACAAGATTCTCCAAAAACTTGTATAAACCCAAACGTTTTGATCACCTCATTAAAGCGAAGATTCCAACTCCGAGAAGCTTGCACCAGTCCATAAACAGATCGTTGGAGTTTGCACACTTTGTCAGCATTCCCTAGATCGACAAAACCTTCCAGTTGCATCATATACAACTCTTCCTTAAGGAAACCATTAAGGAACGCTGTTTTGACATCCATCTGCCAGGTTTCATAATCAAAAAATGCAGCTATTGCCAACATGATTCTGACGGACTTAAGCATCACTACGGGTGAGAAAGTCTCATCATAGTCAACTCCCTGAACTTGTGAAAACCCCTTTGAGGGAGTCCTGGACTAAGGGGTCCTCGGGCGTTCGGCCTGTTATCCATGGGCCAGACTGATGGGCTGTGAAGACATGAAGGCCGAAGACTGTACCCGTGTCCGGATTGGACTCTCCTTGGCGTGGAAGGCAAGCTTGGTGACCGATTATGAAGATTCCTTCTTATGTAACCGACTCTATGTAAACCCTAGATCCCCCCGGTGCCTATATAAACCGGAGGGGGTAGTCTGGAAAGGAGACATACTCATTACCATAGTCATACATGCTAGACTTCTAGGGTTTAGCCATTACGATCTCGTGGTAGATCAACTCTTGTAATACTCATATTCATAAAGATCAATCAAGCAGGAAGTAGGGTATTACCTCCATACAGGGGGCCCGAACCTGGGTAAACATCGTGTCCCCCGTCTCCTGTTACCATCGATCCTAGACGCACAGTTCGGGACCCCCTACCCGAGATCCGCAGGTTTTGACACCGACATTGGTGCTTTCATTGAGAGTTCCACTGTTACGTCGACGAAAGGTTCGATGGCCCCTTCAATCGTCGATAGTGACGCTGTCCAAGGAGAAATCTCCCCCCCGGACAGATTTTTATGTTCGGCGGCTTCGTACTGCAGGCCAATTCGCTTGGCCATCTGGAGCAGATCGATGGCTACGCCCCTGGCCACCAGTTCAGATTTGGAAGCTTGAACTACGTCGCGGACATCCGTGGAGACTCGATCTTCAATGGATTTGAGACTGCAGCGATCGCTCCCCTTCGCCCCGATGAACATGAATTAAATCTGTCATCGGATCACGTCCGGGAGATGGTTCCTATTGCTGCGACGGCCTTAGAACCAAAGCAGATCATGCCATCCGAGGCCAAAGAGTCCGCGGTGTTGGAGCCGCACACGGACTCGACACCGCGCAATATTTGCGTCCATGGAACTCCGGACTCGTCTCTGGCTATAAGTTCCGGACCGGGGGCGCCTGCGGACACCGAGCTGGATCGGTTATCGATTTTTGAATTTAGCGCCGCAGACATCTTCCAGCACTCACCTTTGGGCGATGTGTTGAACTCTTTAAAGAATTTGTCCTTGGAAAATGACTCACAGCCGAACTATGTTCGGTTCGAGTTAGAGGCTGATGATTGGGAATTTTGCTTCCCACCCGCCACCCACTTCATAGCAACTGTCGACGACTTAACCGACGTGCTTGATTATGGCTCCGAAGACATCGACGGTATGGACGAGGAGCAAGGCCAAGACCCGCCATTCACTGGGCGTTGGACGGCCACCTCTTCGTACAACGTGTACATGGTTGACACACCTAAAGGATCTGACGGCGATGACAAAGAAGAGCCAGATGCGAATAAACCCTCTGAAACGCAGTCCAGGCGCCGTGTAACGCCCACGATGCGGCTATATCTCCCACGTGTCGAGGCATGACTTAGAGGCATAACCGCATAGTGGTTTTGTCGCAAGAAGGGTCATCTTCACACAATCCCATGTAATGAACAAGAATGGGATAAAGAGTTGGCTTATAATCGCCACTTCACACGATACATAAATATAATTCATACATCATCAAAATACAAACATATAGACCGACTACGGTCAAGATCCAAACGAAAATAAGACAACCCCAAATGCTAGATCCCCGATCGTCCCAACTGGGCTCCACTACTGACCATCAGGAAAAGACACATAGTAACGACCACGTTCCTCGTCGAACTCCCACTTGAGATCGACCCCATCATCTGCACTGGCATCGTCGGCACCTGCAACTGTTTTTGGTAGAATCTGTGAGTCACGAGGACTCAGCAATCTCACACCCGCGAGATCAAGACTATTTAAGCTTATAGGAAAGGATGGTGTAATGAGGTGGAGCTGCAGCGGCAATAAGCATATATGGTGGCTAACATACGCGAAAGAGAGCGAGAAGAGAAGCAATGGAACGATCGTCTTCTAGTAATGACCAAGAAGTGATCCTGAACTCCTACTTACGTCATACATAACTTAGACCGTGTTCACTTCCCGGACTCCGCCGAGAAGAGACCATCACGGCTACACACGCAGTTGATGTATTTTAATTGGGTCAAGTGACAAGTTCTCTACAACCGGACATCAACAAATTCCCATCTGCCTCATAACCGCGGGCACGGCTTTCGAAAGATAAATACCCTGCAGGGGTGTCCCAACTTAGCCCATCATAAGCTCTCACGGTCAACGAAGGATAAACCTTCTCCCGGAAAAAGCCGATCAGTCTCGGAATCCCGGTTTACAAGACATTTCGACAATGGTAAAACAAGACCAGCAAAGCCGCCCGATGCGCCGACAAATACCGATAGGAGCTGCACATATCTCGTTCTCAGGGCAAACCGGATGGGCAAGACGTCGGGTTGGCATAGACCCTGGTTGCCCAGGGGGCGCCGTACATCGCCCAGTTTGGGCCAGCACTCGAAGGAGCACTGGTCCGGGGGTTTAAAATAAAGATGACCCTCGGGCTCGCGAAAACCCGGGGGAAAAGGCTTAGGTGGAAAATGGTAAAACCAAGGTTGGGCGTTGTTGGAGGAGTTTTATTTAAGGCGAACTGTCAAGGGGGTCCCATAAATCACCCGACCGTGTAAGGAACGCAAACTCAAGGAACATAATCCCGGTATATCAGTAACTAGGGCGGCAAGAGTGGAACAAAACACCAGGCATAAGGCCGAGCCTTCCACCCTTTACCAAATATATAGATGCATTAATTAAATAAGAGATATTGTGATATCCCAACATATCCAGGTTCCGACATGGAACAAACTTCAACTTCACCTGCAACTAGCAACGCTATAAGAAGGGCTGAGCAAAAGCGGTAACTTAGCCAAACAACGGTTTGCTAGGAAAGGATGGTTAGAGGCTGACATGGCAATATGGGAGACATGATATAGCAAGTGATAGGAAGCTCAGCATGGCAATAGAGCGAACAACTAGCAAAGCGAAGATAGAAGTGATTTCGAGGGGTGGTCATCTTGCCTGCAAGGTTCTCAGAGTTGTCGAAAGCTTGATCCTCGTAAGCGTACTCAACAGGTTCCTCGTTCACGAACTCATCTCCCGGCTCTACCCAAGACAAGAACACAAGCAACGGAACCACAATCAATCACGAGGAATGCACAAGCAACATGATGCAAAACATGTATGATATGCAAGATATGATGTGCGATGCATATGCGTGCTCCGGAAGGAAAATGATGAACAAGGCAGTAACTTTGAAAACCAAGTATGCCACTGGAAAGATGAGATGATTTCGGTCGAAATCGATATAAAGATCACCGGAAACGGATGCACGGTTTGCAAATGGCAAGCAAAACAAGAATGACACGAAACTGCGATTAACAGCATGATAGCACATAAAATGCAACAAGTAACAATGCTACAACACTCCAACATAGCAAAAAAGCATATGGCAGTAATCTACAGGAGATGCTTGACAAAAGATGAACACTGAGCTACGGCTAGTTCACAACATATCAAGCTCAAACAAGCAAGGCAAAAGTGCAAAAGATAACAGGATCACAGACTTGGTGAAAAACTGGACATGGCAGAAAACAGCATCAGGTAGCAATGTTCAGAGCACGAAATCAACATGCTACAAGAACTTAACATAGCAAAACAAGGCATGGCAGTGTTCTACTAAATGCATATGAAAAATGTCCCTTACTGACCATAAGCCAAAAAGGAGCAGAAGATATGATGGCAAGCATGTAAACATAGCAAGTTTCGTTATCAGGTTTCAGACTTAGCAGAAAACAGAGCATGGTGAGCTTGATGCACTCACTACAGAGCAATGCATGACAAAACAAGCATACCTACAGTAAGATGGAATGTTTATGAAGCTATCCATGGCAAGAACAAAAGCATAGCATGTATGTATCAACTACAATAAGCTTGGCAAAATTGCATATCATGTGAAGAATCTGCCAGAAATATTTTATAGCAAAAGCAGAGCAAGATTGAGTCATCCTATGGCACTCCATAATTGCAAACAAGGGCAGTAATGGCTCAATTACAACTATATCTACAAAACATCCTTAGTGAACATCTCCAAAATATGCATGGATCTCTCTGTAGCATCAAGTTTACATGGCAACAAAATAACAGCAGACAAGGACTTGGAGAAATCACTGTCCCTGAAATCAGAAACATTACGGAGCCTACTTTGCATGCTTGTTCTAGTCACCACAGAGATCACAAAAATACATGGCATACACCCTTGGAAAGATGGCATGGTATAAAACAAAACACATGTAGAGCTCATGCCCATAAGATGCACAGATTAAATGATACAAAAATGACAAATCTCCAAGTTCTGATAAGAACCAGAAGATAACAGCAACTAGCCCTCTTGCAACAGAGATTTGGGCATCAAGACGACCTCTAATGAACATGGTGCAATTGAACAAAATGTAGAGCATCACGAGACGAACAATTTGACATATTACACGCGCGAAACGGAGCTACGCACAGTGAGTTATGCAATGAGGAACATGGACACTTATCGTAAAAATTCGAGGACTTAGGAATTTTTGGGGGTGAGGAAAAAGTCAACTACCCAAGATCTCGATCTGTCCCGAGCTCGGGCGCCGGGCTGTTCGCCGGAGAGGGTGCGGCGGTGGCCGGAGGAGGCCGGGGGAAGAGACGCCGACGGGATCTGGAGCCGGCGGCGGCGACGGAGGAGAGGGCGGCGCGGGTCGCCGGAGTGGGTGGCAGCCCCGGGCGCGGCGGCGGAGAAGGCCGCGGCGGCGGATGGCGGC
>NC_057796.1:128960934-128981545 GCF_018294505.1 Triticum aestivum
CGGCGAGGGATGCCACATGGCGCTACGCGGTTGGCCGGGCGGCGGCGACGGCTTTGTCCGGCCGGAGCGGACGTGTCCGGCGCGGCGCGAGGGAATTTCTAGGGTTCATCTGCGTTTCGTTTTCGGGAGGGGATGCTCTTTTATAGCTAGAGGGAGCTAGGAGGCTCCAAATGAGGTGCGGTTTTCGCCCACACGATTGTGATCGA
Organism: Triticum aestivum; assembly: GCF_018294505.1. NCBI lineage: Eukaryota > Viridiplantae > Streptophyta > Magnoliopsida > Poales > Poaceae > Triticum > Triticum aestivum. The sequence goes on from NC_057796.1 coordinate 128,961,141, forward strand.
ACGACCTAGAGCATGGAAGAGAGTTTGGTGGGTTTTGGGCTGATTTTTTAGGGGGGTTTTGCTCGACACTCAAATGGACTTTGCGGATGCCCAGTTAACCGTTGGAGTACCAAACGACCTCCAAATGGAATGAAACTTGACCGGTGGTCTCCGGGTGGTATAATAAGGCCACTTGACAAGCCTCGGTCCATTCCGAGAAAGTTTGACACCCGCTCACGAAAGAAGACAAGAGGGATGTGCCGGAGGAGATAGGAGCGCCGGATTGCAAAACGGACAACGGGGAAAATGCTCGGATGCATGAGACGAACACGTATGCAAATGCAATGCACATGATGACATGATATGAAATGCATGACATGAACAAAATACAAAACGAAAAACAAAACCCGACCACGAAGGGAATATCATAGCACATAGCCGAAAATGGCAAGAGTCGGAGTTACAAATATGGAAAGTTACATCCGGGGTGTTACACGCCGGCGCCCTAAACGCCGCTCTAAGTCACATCGCTCACAAGACAGCAACACCGGCGCCGGAGAAAATAGTACTCCTGACGACGCCGAAAACAATGAAGACCCTGTTGGAGCTACATTCGAACAAGACGAACAAGACAACGAGCAAGTTAACCCTGATAAACAGGCCAGGCCCAGTGACCTGGAGGACGATAGTTACCGTCCACCCTCCGAGGATGATGAGAGCCTCTGCAATGAGGACTTCATCGTGCCTGAGGCACCCCTCGAGCAGGAGCGCTTTAAGCGCCAGCTCATAGCTACTGCAAGAAGCCTAAAGAAAAAGCAGCAGCAGCTCCCAGCCGATCAAGACCTACTCATCGATAGATGGACCGATGTCCTAGCAGCCGAAGAATATGGCCTCGAGCGCCCAACCAAGAGTTACCCAAAGCACATTCTGCTACCTCAGTTTGATGAGGAGGCACCAGATCCCTCGCGTAAGGCGGAAAGACCACCACAAGGTCGGGACAGCGCGGCGGACCGACCACCCCGCGGTCGGGATAAAATGACAACTCAGGCCGAACAACAGCCCGCCCCACCGCCTCGTAAACACAGGGACATACCAGCTCATGACCATACATACGACCTTCAGCAGGAATTGGACAGCAGAGCAGGACACACCAGATCGATCTACGAATCGCGAGAACACTTCCCTACTCGGGATGCCACCTACCTATTCGGACGTAACAAACCTAGTCACACCCGGGCCGATAACCGCAGACGGACTTCAACGGAGGTGCGCGGTGACGCAACCCGCTATAGAGGCGTCGCACACCCCCTCTGCTTCACAGATGAGGTGTTGGATCATGAATTCCCTGAGGGGTTCAAGCCCGTCAATATTTAATCATACGACGGAACAACCGATCCCGCAGTGTGGATCGAAGATTTTATTCTCCACATCCACATGGCCCGAGGAGATGATCTCCACGCCATCAAATACCTCCCACTAAAATTAAAAGGGCCGGCTAGACACTGGCTAAATAGTCTGCCTGAAAATTCCATCGGCAGCCTGTATAACCCTTCGGTTCGGTTGCCTACAGAGGAGGACTTGGCTATCCCTGACCCGGAGGCACGACTGGTGGCGGCTCTTCATGTCATACCAGACTGGACAATGCCATATCTGGCTTATATAACCCGGGGAGAGTTGCCTGAGGATGAAACTCTGGCCAGGCAAATAACCCGCCGGGCTAAGTCAATGATTGTTATCGATGGCGAGTTGCATCATCGCAGTGTTTCAGGGGCATTTCAGCGTTGTATCTCCCCTGAGGAAGGTCAAGAGATCTTGCGCAAGATCCATGAAGGGGATTGTGGCCATCATGCCGGTTCAAAATCTCTTGTGGCCAAGGCTTTCCGTCATGGTTTTTATTGGCTGACGGCTCACGCTGATGCAGAGGACTTGGTCAGTAAATGTGATGGTTGCCAAAGGTTCTCACGACGGGCTCATGTGCCGGCTCAGGAGTTGAGGATGATCCCAATCACTTGGCCCTTTGCGGTCTGGGGGCTTGATATGGTTGGGCCTTTTAAACGGTCCAAGGATAAGAAGACCCACCTCTTGGTGGCAGTTGACAAATTCACGAAGTGGGTGGAGGCTGAGCCAGTTAGCAAGTGCGATGCAGCCACGGCGGTTCAATTTATGAAAAAGGTGATTTTCCGCTTCGGCTTTCCGCACAGCATCATAACTGACAATGGCACCAATCTATCCAAGGGCGCTATGGAAGAGTTTTGTCAACGAGAGCATATCCGACTTGATGTTTCCTCAGTGGCTCATCCCCAATCCAATGGTCAAGCTGAGAGAGCTAACCAGGAGATTCTGAAGGGCATCAAGCCCCGGCTTGTGGTCCCTTTGCAACGGACGCCGGGTTGTTGGGTGGAGGAGTTGCCCTCCGTCTTATGGAGCATCAACACTACTCCTAACAGGTCTACAGGCTTCACGCCTTTCTTCATGGTTTATGGAGCAGAAGCAGTCCTCCCCAGCGACATCCGTCACGATTCACCTCGTGTGGCGGCTTATGTTGAGACGGATAATGAACAGGCGCGCCAAGATGCTCTGGACTTGTTGGACGAACAGCGTGATCTGGCAGCAGCCCGTTCAGCGATTTACCAACAAGACCTGCGCCGTTATCATAGCCACCGGGTCAAATCCCGGGTCTTCTAGGAAGGCGACCTTGTGCTCCGGCTCATCCAGGATCAAACAGATGCACACAAGTTATCCCCACCTTGGGAAGGGCCCTTTGTGGTCAGTAAGAACTTGCACAACGGGTCATATTACCTCATTGATATTCGGGAACATAAAGATTCGCGTAAATCTGAGGAGGAGACCCGTCGGCCGTGGAATATAGCTCAGCTTCGGCCTTACTACACTTGAGCTACCGGCTCTCGTGGTATCTCAGACATGTATATATTATGATAAGCAATAAAGCAGGACCTCTGTCCTTTTTTCTTCTCCAATTATGCGTGTGTTATGTTTTACATGCTGATTTAAAGGAGGATCCGGCTTATGATCGTATTCGAGTCTAGCCGTAAGCAGTAAGGTCACTTGGGGCCTTCCTGTTCAAACATGGGTCGTATTCGAACCAAAGAGAACATAGCTGTCGATACCCACTTGATTGGCAAAGTGCCGAGCTCGTTGGGAAGTTAACTTTGGTCATATTTGAATCACAGTTTAACCCCTCTGAGAACCGACGTGGATCGTATTCGAATCAGCGTCGTTAAACAATTTTAAGAATCATTTGGGGGCTTCCTATTTAAACATGGGTCGTATTCGAACCAAAGAGAACATAGCTGTCGGTACCCTCTTGATTGGCATCGCCACACCCGCTGGGGGCTATATGATCGTATCCGAATCTTGGCTTAACCCCTTTTGGGCCGGGTCTCTGGTCGTATTCGAACTGGAAGCCCCTAAGTTCTGATTTATCACAAGTTTACTCTGATTATGACAAAGTGTGCATGGCCAGGTCTCACTTGCCGGCTTAATTTTGGTTTATCTTGTTAGTTGAACATCATGGATGTCCTCAAGGCAAGTAAATTAGAGTTAAGATACCAACCGTGCTACCCGGGTTATTTAATCCGGAAGTATGCTTACAGGCCGTTAAGTGTGTTATCACGGCTATGTTCAGAGTATAACTAAGGACCAGTCTTTTTTGATTCATATTCCGGGTTATCCATCTCAAACACCTGATTCTCAGGGTGGTAAGCCGCCTTGAGACTTGTGATTTGCCTTTCTATGCAGATACTTAAAGGCACCTTTTAAGGTTGAGAAGGACAAAGGGATAATTATGACCCGGAGGAACACCAAAAGGATAACTTCAAGGGATTTCAGCATTCATTACGTGCACGATGGCACGACAGAGATAAATTGTTGCACCTATTCTATTACGAAAATTCATCAAGTCTCAAGGATGGAGCGTTGTTCGGTGAACCGCCAGCCGCTTTATGATGCCTGCTGAGTTGAAGTCCCCGGCTCGTTCCTGTCTTCTGCTCCGGCTGATCCCAAGACCTCGAAGGTTGACGACTTCCAGTCGATGCCGCTGAGAGCTTCGAACTGGGCTTCTTCATCAATTAACCCGGCCGGGTCAATCTCCAGGGCGAAGGTGTGCTGACGAGCCGGAGGAATCAGATTGAGAGCTTCATAGCGAGGGGTTGGAATCCTCTGATTCTCCGCATTGTACCCCGGCTGATACTTGGTTAAGTCGGTGTCATTCCCGATGATGGTGGCCACCGGGCGTACAGCCTTCACACACGCCGTGAAATCCCTCTGGTCGAAGGCTGAGCCGTCTTCCTTCAGGCTTGGGTAACCTAGGGCGATGTCTGCCGGGTCTAGCTCCGGCAGGAATGCTTTGGCCCGGCTCAGCGCGGCAATTGCTCCGGCTCTCGCGGATGCTCGTCGTAGCTCCTGGATCCGCTGCGGCAGAACTGCGAGCCGGCGCAGGACTTCGGCCAGATGAGTTGGCACCTCGTTGGATAGGGCCACCACACCTAAGGCACGCTGTGACCCGGTGTAGAGCTGTTCCACCAGGGTGTACACGGCCTTTAACTTGGTGACCACGCTCTGGTTAAGGTTGGCGCTTCTGGGACCTGTTTAACAACATCAGATAAGCCGGTGACAAGGATGAATCAGGAGATGTAAACATTCTAACATGGATGAAAGCCGGTGAGGCGACTTACCAAAGATGGTGGCTACCATTTGGGAAACCTGGCGCTTTAGGCCGGAGAGCTCGGCGGTTTTCTCAGAGAGCGCCTTCTCCGCCTGTTCCGCCCGGGTCACCAGTGCGGCCTTCTCCTCAGCCCAGGCCTTCCGCTTAGCATCAAATTCGGTCTTCAGCTTCTCTTGAGCGGCGATGCTAGAGACAAACTTGGCGTGTGCCTTCCGGGTTTCCATCTCCTGTGTCTTCAGCCAGCTCTTGAGATCCGCAAGGTCCGACTCTAATTTCTTGCCAACAGCCTGCATATATTTCCGGGTTATTAACAGTCATTATATAAGTCCCAAGCGCTTTCCAAGCAAAGACACTTGGCACTTGGGGGCTAATGCATGTTGAACGTATCTATCTACGTACTGCCGGCTCAGTTGAGTAAGCCAGGACCTAAGTCTACAACATATTCAAGTATAAGTCGTCGACTTGGGGGCTAGCATGACAAGGGTCACTATGCAGTAAGTAAGAAGACAGCAGAAGGATACCTCAGATTTTTGTTGGATCTGGTTGACCATGGTGATCTCGGCGTCCCGGCTCTTGTAAACTTGGCTGATGTAGCCAGAGACGAGCTCTCCAATGCTCAAGTCGGTGTAGCTGGAGAGGTCCAGATTCACCCGGTGGGGCTGCAGCAACTCCCCCTTCGCGGAGCATTTGGCCAACGCGGTCGGTCTCCCCGGCTCAACGAATTCCGTCCGGGTAATTACCACGTCCGGGTCGTCTGCTGGTGGGGCCGAGCCGAAGGCCTCCGGGTTAACCGACGCTTCGGTCGTTGTCTTGGTAGTCGGGGCAGGGGCTTCAGGCGCTGTGTCCATTGGAATGGTGGCTTCGGGGGCGGAGGTAGCTGGCGGCTCTTGAGCCGTCGCCTCCGGGTCAGGCAAGTCTGGCACTCCGGCTGACCTGGTTTTCTTTGCTCTTTTAGTGAGCTTTGCCTGGGCACTGAAAAGACAGAAGTGTTAGGCACACAAAGAGTAAGTACAGACAGATACTGTAAGGAGATTGTTATTACCCGGGTGCAGTCTTGAAGGCCGGCAGACTCGACTGCATGGAGTCACCCGAAGAGGGGGAGGTCTCCTGATAATTGGAGTCAGAAGAGTTGAGTGGCTGACGGATAACACCCGCCAACGGATGAAAGGGGTACAGGTGAGAAAAAACCTCAGTGCGACGCTTCCTGGTTGCGTCGGGTAACCCGGCGGAGAGGTCGGTGTCTTTGCGGGCCCGGGTGTGACGCCGACTCTCGTGAACCTGCTGCTTCAAAAGAAATTGAGGGTCTTGATGAGCTAATGGATGTGAAAAGCTTACTTTCCGGGTTACTCTTCGGACTTTCAGCTGTGGCAAAGGCTCCGTGTCGGAGGAAAGTGATATTACCTCTTCAACCACCGGGTTACTGGCGCCGGTGTCATCCTGTCAATGAGCAAATGTTGATAAGGCGGACAGCAACAAACAACAAATATGGCAAGAGATTAAAGGTTTAAGGGTTACCTCTGACTCGGAGCTGTCGCTTAATTGCATTAGCTCCGAAGCAGTGGGTCTGCTTCCCTTTTTGCGAGGGGCGGCTTTCTTGGCGGCTTTCTTCGCCTTCCTGGCCTTCTTGGCCGCCTCATGGTCATACTTGACCCGCCAGAATTTATCATCAGCCTGAGAAATACAACAATGAATTCTTAAAATGGTTCAGATCGAGGTGACCTGCAAAAGAAGTTGAAAGGCTAAAGTCAGCGGCTTACCGCTGGGGCTGGATTGATCTTGCAGAAGGGGGCTAGCCCGGTTCTTCCGCAATCTACCAAGCTCTCGTTTAGAAGAGCCTTGGTCTCCTCCTCTGCAACGTCTTCTGGAAGATCATTGCGACCGTGCCTCTGTGGGTCATCCTTTCGCCCGGTGTACTCACACATTAAGCCGGGGCGGCGGCTCAATGGGATCACCCGCCATGAGATCCAGACCCAGACCAGGTCAATTCCATTCAGACCGTTGCCTAGCAGGGCCTTGATCTTATTGATCGTTGGAAGCAGAGGCTGGCGTTCCGCGGCAGTCAGTTTGTCGGATAGCGGATGAGTCGGCTCTAGGCGTGTTGGGCGAAAGCCGGGCAGCGGGTTCTCGTCAGCCGGGGACGTATCTTGGCAGTAGAACCAAGTCATATTCCAGTCCTTGGGGTGGCTTGGCGGCTCTGCGTAAGGGAACAGACAGTCCCTACGCCGTTGGATGGAGATGCCGCCTAATTCCAGACTTGGCCCGTTGGCACACTCGTTTTGGCGGTTTAAGTAGAACAGTTCTCTGAAAAGCAGCAAACTGGGCTTTTCTCCAAGGTACACTTCACAAAAGACTTGGAAGTTGCAGATGTTGGATACGGAGTTGGGTCCTATATCTTGAGGCCGTAGGTCAAAGAAGTTGAGCACGTCCCTGAAAAACTTTGAGCCGGGCGGTGCAAAGCCCCGGCTCATATGGTCTGCGAAGATCACTACTTCCCCGTCCCTTGGCTGTGGTCTCTCTTCCGACGGGTCAGGGGCACGGTAGGAGATAATTTCCTTCTTAGGTAAATATCCGGACTTAACGAAGTTGGCCAGGGTCTCGTCAGTGACGTTGGATCTCATCCAGTTGCAAGTGATGGGAGCCTTGGGAGGCATGGTGAAAGTTGGTGGTCTATGATAAAGAGAAAAGTGTCCGGGTTAATTATAAACCGGAGATTATCATTCAAATTAAGGTGGCGGCTTATGAAGGGGACTAATGGTATATACTCAATTAAGCCGGAGAATTCTACAAAGCACGGTTCTCTTTAAACCGGAGGATTCTACGGCGCGTGTTTTCTTTAAGCCGGAAATGTAAGCCGCCAAGATTCAATGGTTGCAGTTTTTACTAAGTGTGGTAAAACAGGTTTCACAGGTTGCGGTAACTTTTTTGGATCAAAATGGTCGGGTGAAATGAAAATTTTCTAGACCTAGAAACAGACGAGCGGATGTTCTTAAGCTCAAACGAAGCATCTATGCAGTGGAAAGAGATCTACTGGCATTCAAAATGAGGCCTAAATAACTACCGCACTAGTTCTATGTAAGGCTGAAGATCAACAAGGGCAATGACTACAGGAACTACCGAAGCTTGTGGCTATGGTGACGAACATGAAGAACACAGACGAACTCTACCACAGATCTGTTCTAGCAAGGCAGAGGAGACTCACCGGAGTTGGGGAAGAGCGGAAGTCGCCGCCGTTATCTGGTCCAAGTCAGGGTGATGCAGCGGCCGGGTTGATGAAGATCAGGGGCGCGACGGCGGCGGCAGTGGCAGAGCTCGGGCAGAAGAGCGACGACGCGAGGAGGAAGAAGAGAGCGTGAGAAGAGCACGTTGGGCCGACCTATTTATAAGGCGAAGTCATAAGTGGGCGCGAGATTCAAGGAGACCACGGCGTGGTTATCTCCCCCTCACGACGCCTCGATTTTCGGAACGACAGTAAAAGCAAAGATCCGTTGCAGATCTGGCGGAGTAAAAAATGGACTTAATGGAGGATGACGTCACGGCGGATTATCCGGAGTCCAGAGGATGACGTCACTCCGGGTTATGGCCTTCACATGAATGGTAAGCCGGAGATTTTCTCTATCGGCAGAGTTGAAGATTGACACGAGCCGGCTCAAGTCAATCTGGCGCCTAATGTTGAGGATATAGACCTTAGAGTCACCCGCCAGGAGGGGCCGGGTTACTCTTCGGATGGTCATTGCCAGAAGCCCGGAGCCAAGTTTCAAGACGATGGGCCAGAGATGGGCTGAGACCCGGATATGGCTTAGAGCCTGTAGTTACAATCATTATTATAGTAGACTTGTAGTGTAAGGCAAGTATGGTTTAGAGTCCGAGCCGGACGCTCTTATGAGCCGGCCGGGACTCTAAGGGCTACTGGGCGTTAGCCTCCCTATATAAAGGGACGACCCGGCAGCGGTTCAAGGGCGACGATAACCTCATCGAGAGCCGGGCATAGCTGTTTAGCTCCCTGGCGATCGTAACCCTAATCAATATCACCTCAAACTGGATGTAGGCTTTTACCTTCACCGTAAGGGGCCGAACCAGTATAAACCCTCGTGTTCCTTGTCCCGCATAACCCCTTCAAGCTTCCTGGTTGCGATGGCTCCACGACTAAGTCCTAGCTCGAGGACATCTGCCGTGACAATTCCACGACACTTTCCTTGGTAACTTCCAAGGAACTTATGTCCGTCCACCAGATGCCGATGACTTAAGCCACATAGTTCAACAACCTGGAGAATCAGCCAGAAAATTCTGGACTAGGTTCCTAACCAAAAAGAACCAGATCATTGACTGTCCGGATGCCGAGGCCCTAACGGCCTTCAAACATAGCATCCGTGACGAATGGATAGCGCGCTACCTCCAAGAAAAGCCGAAGTCTATGGCAGCCCTTACGGCACTCATGACCCATTTTTGCGCGGGTGAGGACAACTGGCTGGCTCGAAGTAAAAATACAACAAGCGAGGTAGGCCCCACCAAGGCCAAGAACAACACCGACAAGCTCCGGCGCAATAGACACAAACGCCGAAGCAATGACGACAACACCGATGACACCACAGTTAACACCGGATTCAGTGGCTCCAAGTCCGGCCAACGGAAGAAGCCCTACAAAAGAAACAATGAAGGACCTTCCAGCCTGGACCGCATACTCGACCATCCATGCCAGATACACGGCACCCCAGACAAACAAGCCAATCACACCAACAGAGACTGTTGGGTTTTCAAACAGGCTGGCAAGTTAAATGCCGAAAACAAAGAAAAGGGATCACAAAGTGAGGACGAGGACGAAGAGCCCCGGCAGCTGAACACTGGGGGGCAGAAGAAATTTCCCCCTCAAGTCAAATCGGTGAACATGATATACGCTACACACATCCCCAAAAGGGAGCGCAAGCGAGAACTTAGGGACGTCTACACGGTAGAGCCAGTCGCGCCAAAATTCAATCCGTGGTCGTCGTTTCCGATCACCTTCGATCGTCGAGATCACCCAACTAGTATCCGCCATGGCAGTTCAGCCGCACTAGTCCTCGACCCAATTTTCAACGGGTTTCACCTAACACGAGTCCTGATGGACGGTGGTAGCAGCCTCAACCTGCTTTATCAGGACACAGTGCAGAAGATGGGCATTAACCCCGCACGAATCAAACCAACAAAGACTACCTTTAAAGGAGTCATACCAGGCGTGGAGGCCTGTTGTACGGGCTCAATCACACTGGAGGTGGTCTTCGGTTCTCCCGACAACTTCCGAAGTGAAGAGTTAATCTTTGATATCGTCCCCTTCCGCAGCGGCTACCACGCACTGCTCGGACGAACCGCGTTTTCTAGATTCAACGCAGTGCCACACTATGCTTATCTCAAGCTCAAGATGCCCGGTCCACGCGGCGTCATAACATTCAATGGCAATACTGAACCCTCCCTCCGAACAGAGGAGCACACCGCCGCCCTAGCAGCAGAGGTACAGAGCGGCCTTCTCAAGCAGCACCATAGTACGGCTACTGAGCCCCTGGACATCATTAAGAGGTTCCGGACTACACTGCAACAAGACAGCGCGACTCGTCAAGAGCTCGATTAACAATTCGGCCTCCGTCCCAGTCCCGATGAAGTAGTGGCATTCGTACCATGCGTACATAATTACGCACTCAAAATTCCATGGTCATCAACGGAGGCACAAGCTAGCCCGGGATCTACAGTTCGACTAGACCGATCCCGGACACACATATAACTTTACTATTTCCTTTTTCCCTTTTTTGCAGGTTTCTCTTATGCGGGTCTCTTTCGACAGCCTGATTTATGGTCTTGTCAAAGGACAAATACACCGGATCGACATGGAGCACAGGCATACAGGGGCAACCCTAGAGGCCAATCCAACGATTACTTTATCTGTTTTCAGGACCCACGCGCAGCTCGCCTTTAGTTGTGGCATGTCAAATAGCCGGTTGCTTATGGCATTACTTTGTACCAATGCGCTTTGACGCATTAATCCAACTATAATGGAAACAGTTCATGGTCCAAGTTCAAGGGCCCCAGATATCATCTCTGTTCTCCTTCTGTTTTCCTTTCAATTACTTATTTCCTAGCAACCGTCCACTCTGGTTTGTTTCATATTTGCTAGGGGCTCCTCATCGCCCCATAACACGGAAACAAAGTCCGAACACTTCTCATAGAGAAGTTCGGCACCCCGAATTTAGCATTATATGCATTGGCTCCGAATCATGTCTTTGGTCAATAGTTGGGTTGCCCGGCTCCTGTGCTTGCTACCCTACGTTTCGCTAAATCGGCTAGGGTAGTAAAGGGAGAACTACTACGATTGTGCCCTGGCCTTGACCAGATGAGCACCTCAGTAGAGAAAGCCGAAAACTGACTGTCATGATACGGCGAGAGCCAGTCAGCTGTTCGAGGGTTACAAATCGTTGGAGATTTTTTCTGCATTATGCGAAAGATCGGCACTTCCCGATCAGATGCTGACAGCACTCTGGTTCGAACCAGGGGCTGCGCCCATGCTTTATTATAAAACTCCTATGGCTAAGTGAGGGCATTTAAGCCGTATAGTCTGATTGCCTTGTTCGTTTTGCTAAACAACTCCTTCAAGGACCATATAATTGGATCAGGATTGTTTAGATTCCATCCCGAACACCTCCGTACTACCTACATGAGGGCAGAAGCCGACGACTGGCCAACCCTCAGATTACATACAACACGGCCACACAGGAGGAAACAATTAAAAGCATAACAAAATTACATTAAAAAACAAGCTTTGTTTTCATAATACAAGGCAAAGGCAAGATGAATACATTTATTCAAATACAATGTCCTGCGAACATTGTGCTGCCGCAAGGCGAGACCCCCCAGGACATACACAAAATATCGTTCGGGTGTGCGGTGCTCCTTGCCCTCCGGTGGCCCTCTGGTCACCTCGATGGCGTCCATCTTCGCCCACCACATCTTGCAACGGGCGAAGGCCATGCGCGCACCTTCAATGCAGGCCGAGCACTTGACGACGTCCAGCCGAGGATAGGCGTTCACCATCCGCCTCACGAGTCCGATGTAGCTGCCTGGCATAGCTTCGGCTGGCCATAACCAGATTATCAAATCCTTAATGGCTAGTTCGGCCACCCTATGCAGCTCCACCAGCTGTTTCAGCTGATCGGTGAAGGACACGGGATGCTTTTGTGCCGCATACTGTGACCAGAATAGCTTCTCCGTAGAACCCCCTCCTTCGGCTCGATAGAACTCCACGGCGTCTGATACACTGCATGGTAAATCCGCAAAAGCCCCTGGAGAACTCCGAACCCGGGTTAGTAAAAGGTACTGCCTCTCCACATACTTGCTTTGCAACTTAAATGCCTTACCCGCCGTAATCTTCTTGGCCTCCTGGATTGTAACATCCCAAATTCTCAATTTGGAATGTTATACATAGATCATCATTGCATATCATGTTTTGTTGCATTTTGACAAATCCTCGATAAATCCTAAGCAACTCAAGGACCCTCGGAGAGAGTTGGGGATTTTCCCGAATTTTTCAAATTAATTTTCCAACGAGGATTTTGGATTTAATTATTTTTCTCTCCGGAAAAATATTTCATTTTAAATAAACGAGAGGAGAAAATATGACTTCTCCAAAACAATTGAAATACTCGAGGTACTGCCGCCGGCCGTTTTCCGTCGTTGACCGGTTTTCTGTAAAAAAAAACCCTTTTGTTTTAAAAAAACCCTAGATCGGTTTTTTTTCGGTTTTATTATTTTGCGAGCGTTCACCGAACCGTTCGTTTTAACGAACGCGTTTGTCGGTTTTTCTCTGTTAACGAACGTCCGTTATTTAACCGTTCGTCCGTTTTTCTTTTTCGTCGGATTTTCTCGTTATTTTCTCAGATTCGATTTCTGATCGAATCTTCGATTCTGTTTAACTTCTCGCTCGTTTATCGGAATCAGGCGATTCAAGCGCCTAGAGTTTCGTCTCGAAATTATCTTTCCGTTTAACCTACTCAAACAAGTTTTTGCTACAGTAAAATTTGACCTCGATCCAGATTAGCAAACGAAGTTTCTTTCTTTCGCCGTTTGACTTTCGTTGCTTCTTTCGAGCTGATTCTTTTTGCAAACCGGAGTTCTTAAGTTGAACTTTCTGGTTGGATCTTTCATTCGAGTTTTACCTGTGCATTAGTTGAGTACTGATTGTATGCTTGTTTGTTTGCGGTAGAGTACCCGGAGTGTGCCGCTTGTTACTTCGACTCGTTAGGTTTTGCGGATCATCAGCAAGGCAAGTAACACTTTGACCATATCCCGTTCATACCCAGTTTTATTGCATTAGATCTATTTCCTCAAACACATTGCATGATTAGGATCTAAATAAACTGTGGGTACTGGGAAGTAGTTGAGGTAGTACCTATTACCTGTTTTCTATTCAAACCCTTGGGAGTTACTTCTACGTTGCTTTTATTATTGCCATGCTATGCTCGTAGACGTGGATTGGGTTTGAGTGATATTCATGACAGATGTGAGATGTTTAATAATGGTTCAACTTAAGGTGGCAACTAAAACTCACATCTAGGTGGATTGAGGCACCTGGAGAACCCAGTGTTGTCTGTATGTATAAGGTCCGCCACCCGGGCTCAAAGGGATCATAAGATTATTCATGCTAGAAACTTTCGTCTGCAGCCACAAGCTATTATGGGCTCTAGCATAGCTGAGTAGGTTACAGGATCTCTTGAAGAGGTGGACTAGCAGATGTAGGGGAAAGTAGGTGTACCGGTCCATCCAGAGTAAAGAGTGATTGTTTCTGAAAGACTATGTCTCGGTCATCCGTTTCTCAAACATCATGCAGTGCGAGAATCAAGCGGAGGCGATCGAGTCTTGTGGGGAAAAGTGCACAAACCTCTGCAGAGTGTACAAACTGATCATGATTAGCCATGTCCTCGGTTATGGACAACTTGAGTATCTAGTACCTGGATTATCATTTGAATCTCATCACCGTGATACTTATAATTAATTTTGTTGGGTTAATGATGTTACTTAATTGGGATTGAGTTGGAGGTACCTTCTCAATGTTTCAACCACCATGATAGTTAAATAAAATTTATTCCTTTTGAAGTAGGATAAAATTGGCTTTTCGCAAAACTGTAACCATAGAGCTTTCCACCAGCCATAAATGCATATAGTATAGCATTATCATTGTTCATTGTTCTCTATGTGTTACTTTGCCAGCATATTCTATGTGCTGACCCGTTTTCGGGCTGCAACGTTTCATGTTGCGGACTTTTCAGACGACGAGTAAGGTGCCTTAGGTCGTGGTCTTATACTCAGTGATGCCGCTGGAGTTGATGGACTCACTTATCTTCCAAGTCTTCCGCTATTATCGTTATTAGATGGCCTTAAGCCATGTTTTCATACTTAATCTCTTTGGAGATCTTTCGATATAATAAGTGTGTGATTGCTACTCTGTTATAAATCCTCCATTTGTACTATGCGTGTCAGCATTACTGATCCAGGGATGACACTGGTGCACAGCAGCACAGGCCATTTGAGGTCTGGTCGCTACAAAGTTGGTATCGGAGCACACGCTGACTGTAGGACACGACCACTAAGCTTAAGCCCTAGAAAGCTTCTCTCTTCTCATTTCTGACCCCTCTCCACTTTCTACTCTTTTAGGAATGGCGAATGCAAGGAGCAAGTTCATGCAACCAGATGAAGACACGCCGTTTGGACGACATTTGAAGGAAGTCACCAAGTACTTGAACATAGGAATACCAAGCGTCACCGGAACCTACAACGCCACATTACCTGAAGAGGAGAGCTGGAAGATTCAAGTTATCATTCCAGGAAGAACGTTTGTGCCAATTACGGAACCCATGAGATTGGTTTTCGAAGCACCAACTTGGAGTTTAGGGAAGAGCATGGCCGCACATATCGCCATGGGACGCATTGGAGAAGTCTACCACCAGGAGCTTAAGGATACGATTTATCAAATTTGTGGACGTCGAGACGCGCAATGGGAGATGATCAAGACCAAGAAGGATGGATCAATTGCAGCTTTCATCCAGGAGCAGAACCAACATATTCGACGCCAGGAGAATCAGATGTGCACGGACAAGGAAGAACTGAAGAAGGCATTCACGAAGATCAAGGAACTCCAAGAAGAACTCAAGACTACACGCGAAGATTACTTGAAGGAAATCAACGCACTAGTGGGGAAGATTGACAACCTGGAGAATAAGATTGGAGCATTCGTGGAAAATCCAGTGCCAAAAGCAGAAGTCGACGAATGCACTTGTCCGGATAACTACATCATCATCGACGACACCGACTCGGAACCAAGTGAAGACGAATGGATTGATGAAGCTGGAACAGACATCATGGAGTCTTCAACGGATCAGAATTTCTAGTAGACCACCATATCAGTAGTAGTTTTTCCCCCATTTAGTAGTATAGTTCAAGCACTTTGTAACGCTAGTT
Organism: Triticum aestivum; assembly: GCF_018294505.1. NCBI lineage: Eukaryota > Viridiplantae > Streptophyta > Magnoliopsida > Poales > Poaceae > Triticum > Triticum aestivum. The sequence goes on from NC_057796.1 coordinate 128,976,277, forward strand.
AGATCGATTGTTTTGCCTTGTTTGGATTGATTGAGTGATATTGATTGAATTTGTCTCATGAGCATATGGGTAGTGTTTTCTCTCTAGACCTCATTCTATTCTTAATTCTTATCTTTTCTAAACCTATCAGATGCCTCCGAGACGCGACACCGGATTTGTTTTCCCGCCAGAGATCACCCGGTTGATTCAGCAACAGAATGCCCTGATGCAAGTATTAGTGCAGAACCAAGGCAACAACAACAACAACAACAACCCACCGCCACCACCACCTGTTGACCACTTAGCCCGTTTCTTAAGGCTAAACCCGCCGGTGTTTTCCAGTAGCACCGAGCCGATTGTAGCAGATGATTGGCTCCGCAAAGTTGGAAGGGAGTTGACCACTGCAGGATGCACATATGCGGAAAGAGTGCGTTTTGCCGCACATCAGCTTGATGGACCCGCAGCATCATGGTGGGAGAATTATACAGCCACGCACCCTATTGACACTGTCACATGGGACCAGTTTCAGCAAGCTTTCCGTGCAGCTCATGTTTCAGCAGGAGCTATGGCTATGAAGAAGCGTGAGTTTCGCAACCTACGCCAAGGAGGACGCACCGTAGGCCAGTATGTGGAGGATTTCAGTAAGTTAGCACGTTATGCACCAGATGACGTTGCTATAGATGCAGCCAAGCAGGAGAAGTTTCTGGAAGGATTGAATGATGAGCTGAGTATGCAGTTGATGGTAGCAACTTTCAACAACTACCAGGAGCTGGTAGATAGAGCCCTCATTTTTGAAGGGAAGCAACAGCAGATTGAAAACCGCAAGAGGAAGTATGGACAAGGGAAGTACAATTCTGGAGCCCAGCAGAAGCCACGATTTACCCCGAAGCCGGGAGGACAGTTTCAGCATACCCATGGAGGAGGTAGCTCGCACAACCATAATGGCTCCAAGAATGGTAATGGGAATGGAGGAGGAAATGGACAGAACCGCACCAACCCATCTACCCCAACCAAGAGAGATCTAAGTCACATTACCTATTTCAAGTGCCAGAAGACGAGACATTATGCTACTGATTGTCCCGAAGCCCAAAATGGAACTGGCAATGGAAGCTCTGGGAAGAAGCCGAACCCTTTCAACAAAGGACATGTGAACCACGTGAGCGTGGAGGAGGTTGAAGCTCAGCCTGATGCAGTAATAGGTAAGTTTTTGGTTAAGTCATTTACTGCAACCGTTCTTTTTGATACTGGTGCATCGCATTCATACATATCAAGGGGATTCGTAAACAAGTTTAAGATGTCCACCCAAGTTCTCAAAAGCCCCATGTTAGTAACCTCGCCAGGAGCAGAGTATATGGCCACCCAAGGATGTTTTCAGATACCATTGGCCATTGGTAGGCATGTTTTCCCCTCAGACCTCATTGTTTTGGAATCGCAAGGTTTGGATGTGATTTTGGGAATGGATTGGCTATCGTTGTATGGAGGAAACATCGATTGTGCCAGCAAGACGATTTTGCTTACCACCCCGGAAGGAAAAAGGATCAAGTATGTATCCCGGCATATGCCGAAGAGGACTCAAGTGAATTCCTTATCAGGAGTTGTACAGGAGGAAGTACCAGTGGTGAAGGACTATCCGGATGTATTTCCAGAAGAATTGCCAGGCATGCCACCAGATAGAGACATTGAGTTTTTGATTGAACTTTTGCCAGGCACAGGGCCAATATCTAAGAGACCGTACAGGATGCCCGCAAAGGATTTGGAGGAAATTAAGAAGCAGATCAAGGAGTTACTGGATAAAGGTTATATTCGCCCAAGTTCGTCACCTTGGGGATCACCAGTACTTCTAGTGGAGAAGAAAGATGGATCGCTGAGGATGGTTGTTGATTACCGAGGATTGAATGAAGTGACCATCAAAAACAAGTACCCACTGCCGATGATCAATGATTTGTTTGACCGCTTGCAAGGAGCTAAAGTGTTTTCCAAGATCGATCTACGATCAGGATACCATCAGTTAAAGATTCGAGAGCAGGATATACCCAAGATGGCATTTACCACCAGATATGGATTGTATGAGTATACCGTTATGTCATTTGGACTGACTAACGCACCGGCCTATTTCATGAACCTGATGAACAAAGTGTTTATGGAGTTTTTGGATAAGTTCGTCGTGGTGTTCATTGATGATATTTTAATCTTTTCCAAGGATGAAGAAGAGCATAAGGAGCATTTACGATTGGTACTTGAGAAGCTCAGAGAACATCAGTTATATGCCAAGTTCAGTAAGTGTGAGTTTTGGCTGAAGGAAGTTGGATTCCTTGGACATGTTATTTCTGGAGAAGGAATAGCAGTAGACCCTGCCAAGGTTGACACAGTGACAAGTTGGGAATCACCCGTGACAGTTGGAGAAATCCGGAGTTTTCTTGGACTTGCAGGATACTACCGGAGATTTATCGAGAATTTCTCAAAGATTGCTAAGTCCATGACTGAGCTATTGAAGAAGGACACCAAATTCAATTGGACTGAGGAATGTGAAGCTAGTTTCCAAGAGTTGAAGAAACGATTGGTTACATCACCAGTGTTGATTCTGCCAGATCAACGCAAGGCTTATGAAGTTTATTGCAACGCTTCTCGTCGAGGACTTGGAGCAGTGCTTATGTAGGAAGGAAGAGTTGTGTCATATGCTTCACGACAACTTAAACCCCATGAGAAGAATTATGCTACGCACGATTTGGAATTAGCAGCCGTGGTGCATGCATTGAAGACATGGAGACATTTTCTCATCGGAAACCATTGTGAGGTGTACACGGATCACAAGAGTTTGAAGTACATTTTCACGCAGAAGGAGTTAAACCTCAGACAGAGGAGATGGTTGGAGCTCATTAAAGACTATGATATGAGATTGCATTATCACCCTGGAAAGGCTAACGTAGTAGCAGACGCATTGAGCCGCAAGAGTCATGTCAACACCCTCATGACCGGAGAGTTACCTCAGGAGTTAGCCGAGGACCTACGTGAGCTATGTTTGGAGATAGTCCCTAGAGGCTATTTAGCGACATTGGAGATTCAGTCTACCTTGATGGAAAGGATCAGAGAAGCTCAGAAGACAGACAAGGGGATTGAAGAGATAAAAGAGAAGATGAGCAAAGGAAAAGCCAAGGGATTTCATGAGGATGAGCACGATACCTTATGGTTCGAGGACCGCGTATATGTGCCAAATGATCCGGAGATCAGGAAGTTGATTTTGCAAGAAGCCCATGATTCACCGTACTCTATTCACCCAGGAAATACCAAGATGTATTTGGATTTGAAGAATACTTTCTGGTGGACCGGAATGAAGAAGGATATTGCGGAGTATGTAGCAGTTTGTGATGTATGTCAGAGAGTGAAGGCAGAGCATCAGAAGCCAGCAGGATTGCTGCAGCCATTGCCGATACCCGAATGGAAGTGGGATAAAATAGGCATGGATTTTATCACAGGATTACCCAGGACTCGTTCAGGCTATGACTCGATATGGGTTGTAGTCGACCGTTTGACGAAAGTGGCTCATTTCATTCCAGTGAAGACCACTTACACCAGTGCTAAGTTGGCAAAGATATACATGACCAGGATAGTATGTTTGCATGGAGTTCCGAGGACCATTGTATCAGACAGAGGAACCCAATTTACCTCGAAGTTTTGGAAGCAGTTACATGAAACATTGGGAACCAGGCTGGAATTTAGTACAGCATTTCACCCGCAGACAGATGGACAGACCGAGAGAGTCAACCAGATTTTGGAGGACATGTTGAGAGCATGTGCACTAGATTATGGATCTAGTTGGGACGACAATTTGCCATATGCGGAGTTTTCATATAACAACAGTTATCAAACCAGTTTGAAGATGGCCCCTTTCGAAGCTTTGTACGGAAGGAGGTGTAGAACACCGTTGTTGTGGGACGAAGTTGGAGACCGTCAGTTGTTTGGACCAGATTTGATTAAGGAATCTGAACAGAAAGTGAGGATGATTCGCGATAGGCTCAAGGTAGCCCAGTCCAGGAAGGAGAGTTATGCTGATTCTAAACGAAAGGAGACAGTTCACGAAGTCGGAGACAGAGTGTATCTTAGAGTATCACCCCTTCGAGGAGTGAAGCGCTTTGGAGTTAAAGGAAAGTTAGCGCCCCGTTTTATCGGACCATACAGAGTGTTGGAACGTATGGGAGAAGTTGCCTACAAGATGGAATTGCCCGAAGGATTGTCTGGAGTTCATGATGTATTTCACGTTTCGCAATTGAAGAAGTGCCACGCAGAGATGGCTGAGATACCACTAAGAGATACTGTGCCACTAGAAGTGATTCAGTTGGAAAGTGATTTGACCTATGAGGAGAAACCAGTGAAGATTCCTGAGTATGCCAGCCGAGTTACCCGCAGCAAGGTTATCAAGTTTTGCAAAGTCCAGTGGAGTCACCACACGGAGGATGAAGCCACCTGGGAGCGAGAGGAAGATCTACGGAAAAACCACTCCCACCTGTTTTCTAGCCAACCCGAATCTCGAGGGCGAGATTCATCTTAAGGGGGGTAGGTTTGTAACATCCCAAATTCTCAATTTGGAATGTTATACATAGATCATCATTGCATATCATGTTTTGTTGCATTTTGACAAATCCTCGATAAATCCTAAGCAACTCAAGGACCCTCGGAGAGAGTTGGGGATTTTCCCGAATTTTTCAAATTAATTTTCCAACGAGGATTTTGGTTTTAATTATTTTTCTCTCCGGAAAAATATTTCATTTTAAATAAACGAGAGGAGAAAATATGACTTCTCCAAAACAATTGAAATACTGGAGGAAAAATGTTAAAAACATTATTTGGAATTTATTTGGATTTTATTTGCAATTTTTATTGCATTAAAAATATTGCATGTTTTCAAATTATTTATTTTTGATTTTAAAAATGTTCACCCTATTCTAGATTTTCTAACTAGACGGGGAAAATTTATTTCATATTTTTCTGATTTTTATTTATTTTTCTACGCAATATTTTTCGCGGAACTTATTTAAAAAAAATGCCCGCGCGCCAACTGGGCCAAAGGCCCAGCCGACGGCCCGCCCGCGCCCTTTCCTCCTCCCGCACGGGAGATCGCCGCCGGAGTCCGTCCCGGGCACGGTAGCCGCCGCCGCCTCGGTTGCCCCCTTCCCCACGCCGCCGCACCCCCCTCCTTAAATACCCCCCTCTCTCTCTCCTCACCTCGAGCCGCCGCCGCCGACATCGCCGCCGACGCCCGCCCGCACGCGCCGCTCGTCGCCGCCGCCCCTCG